>NW_006432491.1:2380772-2388432 GCF_000325575.1 Pteropus alecto | reverse complement strand
TTTGAGAATCTGGGGTTGGCAAGAGGCAGGGTGAAGAATACATGAGATCTAAGGCCATGTGATTGTCAGAATAAAAAGTTTCATTTCTGCTAAGCATCTCACAACATAAAAGAATATTGAAAACACTGCTGTGTTTATAGTGGAGTGCAGTTCCCATTTTCACTGGAAAAATTTAGAAAAACAGTCAAGGAATTTTTTCAGAGTAATTCTCGGATTTCTGAGACATTTAAGGGTATTTTTTTTTTTACAATATTATAAAAATTGGCTTAGAATCATCAATTTGCTTTTTTTTATATGATATAAAGTAACTCAAGGCATTATTCTACACTGTTATACTTGAACTCTAACTTGAAATAATTGATTTTTATAGAGGCAAACATTCCCATAGCTGACAAGAGTAGTAATTGCCATATAGTAAGGTAGTAGTATTTGTGGAAAGTTAATTTAGAAAGGGAATTTGTATAATTTTAAGTGTAAAAAAAAAAGTTAAAAAGCAGTAGTAAGTTTTTTCTATGCTTTTAATGCACAAAATTATTGTTTTGCAATTCCAAAAAATAGTGTAAAATTGTTTTGAAGCTTTCCTAAATCCTAACATATTGTGCAATTTGCAGGCCATGCTTTTTATACTATATATTACTGAGTATATGGGATTATAATATAGTCACAGATTGAACCATAGGGGGGAAAAAAAAAAAGAAGCATTAAAATACAAATACCAGGATACTTGATCAGTAAAGTAAACCTAAACTGCAATAACATTGCACAAATAACTAATTCTGCCTTTAATAGCATTGATATAAAAGCATTGTGATAGATGCTAGCAATTTAATAAAAAATAAGACATAGTGTTTGCCTTCAGAGAGAAACATACAGTGAAATTTGTCATTGGAAATTCTTAGAAGGTGATAACATGAACACATCTTTATTTCCACTAATCATAACTAAACCTCTGGCTTTCCTACAGCAAGGACACACTCTAGCAGCAGTCAGATGTGTCTGAGCAAGGCTGCGGCTCTAGTGTGGATCTATGGTTCTCTAGAGGTAGAGCCAAACATTAACACTAGACAATTGTGATGGGTCTTCCTGGCCCCTAGAAAGTCTAGATGAAGATAAATAAGCAACTGAGTATTCAAGGAAACAAGAGAGATTGGACTCAGAACAGATAATTGGGAATATAATTTGGGAAGAGGATGATTTGTAGAAATAATAAAAATATACTTTTTAGAACTTTTACTTTGGGAAGCAAAATTGACTAATGCCTTCAGCTACCGCATTCTGAAATTCATCATCACAATTCCTTGCAGAGGCCAACTCATGAGCCGCTTCCAGCTAAAGATTAAGTTTTTCTAAAGCATGCTGGTTCTTGGGAGTTAGTCTTGTTTAATGGGAAATTTTGGCCTGGGGAACTTGTATCAGCCTCACTAAACAATCTTAAACTTGCACCACAATCCAAAAAAAAATTGTCTTTCCAGCCGTCCTTCCTTCTCAGTATCCTTCACAGGGGCCAGATCTGCATCATACTTTGGATGGATCCTAAATGTTCTCAAATTTGTAAATTTCAAAGATAAGAGTAAAATTCTGCAGTTAAGCTTAGAAAATGATACTTTCTATGACTGAAAAAAAAATTAGTCTGGTATCTAAAATGTCAGTCATCTATACCACCCTCCTCTGGTTCATTCACCATTTTCCCTCATAAACATTTCCTCTAACAAATTTCTTACGTATCTAGTGTCTTATCTTGGCATCTGCTTCTGCTGATGTGATGCTCCAATAATTTACTTCAATTATTAGTGAGCATACAAAACAAACAACAAACTAGCTATCTTAGGAACCCTAGAAACAAAGCAGAAGATCAAATAGTATAAATGTACAAAAGAAGAAATACTATTTCTTAAAACAATGTAACTTAAATTTTAATTTAAAAACTTAATGACATGATAAAAGTACTTGAGATCTAAGTACTGTCATCAAAAAAGAATAAATAAATTAAAAAAGAAGAAGCTATAAACTAGAAGGAGGAGGAGGAAGAGTAAAGAAATAACAAAGAATAAAGACAACATTAATAGAAGTTAAAAAATAATATTAAAATACAATTTTCATGAAATGCAGAAAGATAGACAATTTCAGATTCAAAGAGTTCAACTTCTAGGGTAGAATGATTGGAAAAGAATTATGCCATGACATACAATGGATGATTCCTAAAAATTCTCAAATTTCTAAATTTTAAATATAAGAGTAAAATTCTGCAAGTAACCTTAGAAAGATGATACTTTCTATTAAAGAAAAAAAAAAACTAGCCTGATATCAGTGTTCTCATCTAAAATGTCAAAATAACATCAACAAAATACTGAGAATAAATAAATTAATAAAATGATATATACAAAATATCATCCCTGCTGAGATTAAAGAAAGATATTAGAAGATATGCAGGAATTTAGAGTGTATATCATCCATATACAACATGTAAGTTTTTATTGAATTCCTCTATGTAACTAAAATTTTGCTAGCATTTAAAAAAATATTTTATTCTTCTTTACAATTCTGCAAGATCGGTGGATTTAATTTATTTTTATATGAATATCCATGGCTCGAAAGATTAATAAATTTGGGAAAAGCACAAACCTGACATGCTTTGAATGAAAATTAAATGATTCTAAACTTATTTACTTTATAAAAGCATTATATTTTTAGGTAGTTGTAATTAAATATAAAAATATTTGTTTTATATTTACTGTATTACTTTTTGGCTGAAAAAAATTTTTTTAAAAAGAGGGACTCCTGATAATCTAATAGCTCTAGCAGATTGCAGTTTGCAAACATAATTTCTAATGTTTCACTTTAAAACAAGATGTGTATATGTTTGTATATCTCTAATATACACACGCACACATATATATTTATTTAATATTGATATGCAAGGTAAGTGCCTAAGGAAATTCACTGCTTTGCAAGTTTTCTGTTAATATTCAAAGCTTATCCTTATCAAATTGCTGGGATCCCACAAGGAAAAAGGAAGCAAAGCAGCAGTTTTTACAGAGTCTGAAATGCTGAGGCAAACTTCTCGGTAAACCAGGAGAAATTACTGAGATATAAATTTCATTTGCAAGTATTTCATAAATCTAGTGCATTTTCTTTGTTATATTAGCTTTTTAATGAAACATACTAACCATGTGGTACACCATGGTATCACATTACAAAATGTAATGTAATACAAAACATTCTAAGATATTAAATAGCTCCCAAGAAGCCTTAAAGAGTTAAGAGACTTCTGACATCTATTGACTTATTGTCAGGTAATATATCAGAATCTAGGGGGAACTAAGGTAGGGTATCATTTCCCCTGAGGTCACTCATAATGGAAAAACAGGGCTTTGACCCTTACATTTTATATGACTAAATTTCCAGTTCACATTTTGTATAATTCCAGCTTCTCTATAACTGTTCATTGTACTCTGTACTATACACACTGAGTTCTACATCATGAAGGATTAGTTTATACAATACAGTTCCAGATGACTGGGAATCAGAAATTTATGTTATTTTTCCGCCAATTATAGAGAAAATGACTCATCCTCAAGAATTTTTTTAAGTGTCATTTTTTAATGACAGTTTCATAGAAAATAAAATATCCCTAAATTATTTTGGTAGTGAAAAAAATAAATATATTTTTAAAAAGTATAGCCTCATAATATCAGTGGGCACTAAAGAGAAAGAAATCTATAGGATAAAATGAGAATCACATATCACAGCTTTAAAGTCAATTGAATGTATTCAGAGTTGATGTTTAAATTTATGAGGAAATGAAAATTACTTCTAATGAGAATACTAAAAGACATATGTTAGGTATTGAACTTTTTTCATGATAATTATTAAATTAAAGTGATAAAAATATCCATCGTATTGCTAGCTTCTTGTTTGGCCACTTTTGGCTGATCTTTTTATTAGCTTTGATTATGTGCTGCTATAAATATGATACTAAAAGACTATTCCAGTCAATTATATGTTGGGCAGTTTTATTATACTCTGGTTAAAGATGTCAACAATGTACCTATGTTTGAAAGAGATATAACTTTTATTTGACTTTAATGCTTGAAGCCTATGACCTGGCTAATAAACCTAAGTAGTAGATAAAGCAGTTTTATTAGACACTAAATAATAGTATAATGACTATGACCTTTCACTAGTTAAAGAGACACTAAACTCCTAGTAAATCTTCATCTCAGACACTCTACTGTGTTGTTACAGTGGATTATATAACTGCCTCTTTAAGAGATCATTTAATGAAAACATTATAATCCAGCTATCAATTATTGCAGTAAATGTCATTGTTTATGTTCCTTAGAAAGCAGCTGAATCTCCTAATGGCTAATTGTGGACTCAACGCCCAGTGACTTCATTTCTGCTATTATGCGATTAAGATCCAAGAGCAAACTGAGACAGACAATAAGAAAATACATTTATATCAAATGCAATAATAGTAGAACAGCTTATTAAAACATTGTAGCCCTAACACACACACACATACACACACACACACACACACACACACACACACATCACCTTTAATGGGCAGTCCTAACACAGATCTGAGATTTGCCTCTGTCATCATGTACAGAGGCTAGCTACAGAGCTCTAGGTGAAGTGTTTGGTAATTAAGGCATTCCTAGACTAGGGAATATTACATGCTGATACTATCTGACAAAAGTATTGAGGCAATTAAAAATAATAATAGTTCCTAAAACATGATCATTTAATAAGAAAATTATTTTTCAAATTATTGTATATATTTAAAAGACAAAACCATTTTTGCTTTTAATCACAAAATAAATCATTAATTTCTATTTTGAATTGGATGACTGTATTTTATTCAACTTGATAATCTTTAAATTCAAGTAGCTTGAATCTTTTATGAGACATCTGCAAAGGCAAATATAAAATTTGTAAACAGTCTCCTCAAAGAAATAAAAATGGTAAAGTAATTAAATTCAATTATAACTTTAGGATAAGTGTTATGGTTATATTAAATATATTAATGTGAGAAATATTAATTTTTGATAATATAGTCTATGCTAAATTTAATTATTAAACTTTTCCAAATGTTTAATAAATATTTAGTGCACAATGTACACTAAACTATACAATCATTCACAATACAGACCATCCACACTCCCACATCAAACTTAGTTGTCTGTTCCAGAAGAAAATTTATAAATAAGTTAAAATGTTAATTATTTATGTCAAATATTAGGTGATTTAATACTTATTTAATGAGCCAATATGTGTCATGCCATGTGAAAGAAATAGTGTTAAGAAGAAAACAGGAATGAGGAACTGATTTACTATAAATTTAAAGAAGAATTTATAAAATAAGTAATATTTCACCTAAGCCTTTATTTGGAAGACACATAAGAGAAATAATAAGCATGTTCATTGAAAATTTAAAGAGTTCACTGTAAATGTGTCCAGAAAATAAGATTCTGTGTGTTTCAAATAGAAAATGATAAAGTTGGAGAAAGATTAGAACCAAATCTGGGAACTCTTTTATTCTAAGCCACATAATTTAGAATTGTTTTCATATGGAGAAAGAGTCATCAAGAGATATTTGAGAACTGATATTATATAAACAGTTCTATAAATTTAGTAAGATAAGTAATACAAGAATATAAAGTGATGATTCTCATTCTAGTTTCATTGTTGATCCATGAGAAGTAGTTTTAAGAAAGGATGCAATGGGATTGGAAGTCATAACTTCTAACTATACCACAGAAAAAGCTAAGCACAATAAAGATCTGATTTTTTTTCTGGCTCCATCTGAAAACTGAGTTGCCAGGCAAATAGGTAAATAGTTACCTCCATATTGAGAGAAACAGGACATCCAGAATCATGTCTAAAATCCGCTTACATAGAGCAGAAGTTGCTATAACTAAAAAAAAAAAAAAAATAGGAACACTTACATGGTAATTTTAACTAATTGAATATGGATTAGTGTAAAAGTGAGAAACTCTTAGAGACCACAGTTCTTAGAAAATCTCTACACTTTTCAAAGTGGAGAAACCTGATAAATGCTACCCTTTCTATGTGATCAAGGTCAATATCAACCGTTATAAATCATGTCACCTTTGATGTTTGATGAAAATGTCACTTTACCTATTTGGTTTTCTCCCTAAACCCCATAAATTCAGTCTTATTGTCAGAAAACACAGATGAATACCAATGGAGGGATATCCTGTAAATACCTGATCAGTATTTCTCAAAAGTGTCAAGGTAATCAAAAACAAGGAAAGTTTGAAAAACTGTCTAGCCGAAAGGAAGTTGTTTAGACATGACTACTAAATGCAAAGTAGTATCCTGGAACCAAAAACCAAAAACCAAAACAAAATGACATTAGTTAAAAACTAAAGAAATCCAAATAAAGCATAGACTTTAATTAATAATGTATGGATACTGGTTTATTAATGATGACATATACCATATCATCATCACCAGGTCCTAATAGTAGGATAAACTATCTCTGTCAGTGGGATTAGAAAGAAGGAAGTATCAAATGCTTGCCTGGAATCAATATAATGTGGTGCTTGATAAAGGAAATGGACTGTGTAAGAGATTAAATTTGACATCATCATTATTAGTTTCAAAGCATGGTTGTAAGTTCTGACGGAGAAAGGAAAAGCAGAGATGAAAATTAGGTTTTGCAGAGATTAAAATAGACTTATCTAAGACAGAAAGTTATAATCCTCTAACATTTCAAAGATACTGTACATAAGATATTCGATTTTATCTAAATTCATATAGTATTACATTATTTTCCCAAGTAAACTCCATTAAGCTATCTTTAATTATTTAATCAATTCTTAAAAGTATTTGCAGCTTTATTATACTAAAATTAATTTCATCCTTATAAATCTTTTAATATTGAATGTTTTAAACAAGTAATTTTATAAGGTCAGATTTTATTTTATTTTTTTATAAAAATTGACGAGGTATTGTTTCAGTCAGTGTTAATGTACTAGTGTGGCAATTATCTCTACTAAGTCTGCTTATCTGTGAACACATTTTATAAACCTATATTTTTTCAAAGTCTAAATTTAACTTCCTTTCAATTTTTACTCAATGAATTTTATTAATAAATTTACAACATACTGTTGTAGTCATTGTCAGCGTTTACTTGGGAATATTCATTTTTACCAATGTATTCTTCATGTTTGAAAATAATTTTAAAAGGGGGATTAAAACAAAAGTGTGAATGAAAAAGATAGGAGAATTTATTCTGGGGAATCAATTTAAAGTCAATAAAAGGTCCAGTGGAATGTGTTATAGGATCAAAACAAAGGGTAAATCTACACAGGACACACAAATATATATATACAACATATTTTCTAGAAACAATGACAAGATGCAGATGAAATTTATATTGATTATTGACTCTAAGAAATAAGAAAACAAAAGAGGACATTTTACTATTTTTGGTGTCGTTTACAATATGTATATGTAGTATCATAAGTTACATTAGTACACACTAAGTAGTATATTTTTAAAATATAACTTTATTGTTACATCCATATTTGGTTTGCTTGTTTTACTTGTTGCATGTCATTCTATCAAATTAAAATTCTAAAATTTATCTGTTTTAATGAGATAGGATATAGAGGTTTGCCCGATA
>NW_006432491.1:2320492-2380740 GCF_000325575.1 Pteropus alecto | reverse complement strand
CTTTCCCTATCAACATAATTTCTTAACAAATATTTAATTATCTGCAACTCAGAAATGTGTGAAATGCAACTTTGCATGTCCTACCAATCTCCAGGTTGAACAGTTTTGCTCGTATGGACCTACGATTTAGTCTATTCTTTCATGGAATTTCTCATTAGGGATTTTCCATTTTTAATTGTTTGTCATTCTTAAAAAAATGATTTTAGAAGCATAGTTTAACCTTGAAAGAGCAATAGTATCTCTTTAATATATTGATCATCCCATGATTCTCCACTTACTTGAGATATCCTTTTATTAAATACCAAGGTACTTATAAGTACCTATGAATTTACAATGCATATACTGAATCTTTTTCTAAATTAAATCTTTTC
Organism: Pteropus alecto; assembly: GCF_000325575.1. Taxonomy (NCBI): domain Eukaryota; kingdom Metazoa; phylum Chordata; class Mammalia; order Chiroptera; family Pteropodidae; genus Pteropus; species Pteropus alecto. Next base: position 2,380,369 of record NW_006432491.1, on the reverse strand, counting down.
TTCTGTTAATCTATTTTTCTATCGATATAAAAATTCTACAATATTTTAATAATTATGTCTTTATAATGATCTGATGTCTTGATACAAAAGGAAATCCTTTTTTATTTTTCTAATTCTTAATGTTTGATTTTTTTTTAACTTGGCTCTTTTGAAACTTACGTTGTAAAGATTAAATTAAGACTTGATTTACGAGTAGTCATTCAGATGGCAGGGGTAGGCAGATGCAGTGCTTGCCTCCTCCCATGACTGCATTAAAATTACAAGTAAATTATAGAACAATTAACTTGGAGAACCACCTAAAGACTAGCTGAACATATCATCTATAACTGAAGATATAAAGAAGAGGCCACACTGAGACTGGTAAGAGGGTTGGAGACATGAAATGGGTTGACTCCCCAACCCACATATGGTGGTTAAGCATTGGGAGGGATATCTTGGCTGCAGGGGTCCCCCAAAGGAGTGAGAGGAACCAGGCTCACATTGGGGGATCCCCAGTCCAGAGTTCCAGTTCCGGGAAGATGAATCCTCACAAAATTAGACTGTAAAAATTAGTTAGGAATTCAACTGCCTGAGTGAGATGGAAAATGGAAAAACAGATGTCCCCTAAAAGTGTCTGGCACAGACTCACTAAGTCTCAGACACTCACCCTGGGCTCCGGTGGAAGGTGAGCAGCTCAAGAGGCGCAAGAGACATATGGGCAATGGCTGAGCTATGTGGCTTTGGGGCAAGGGCTGGAGGGACAGTTTCCATTGTCCTTTTGTGTGGCTCTCCTTCTGTGCAGCCTAAAGGTGGACACCATCTTCCCTGTGTTGAATCCTTCTCCCACACGGCCAATACTGAAGCTTCATTGGCCTGACAAGATCTCATTCCACCCTGTGACTCCCTGATATCCTGCCCCGACTAAAAAATTTCTCATGGAAAACTAGTTGCCTGGCAATCAGCCCCACCCTAGATTCTCCACAGGGAGTGCATTTGACAACAATCAACAGACTGTGGCTTGCACTGCTCATGTACATTGAGAGAAACTTACAAGGGCGGGCAACCAGTGCCAGTCCAAGCTGCAGTATCTCTTGAACATATCTCGGGATGTGCAGGCGTGAGATGGGCAGCTTGCCTCAGCATGATCTAAGACTTTTGTGAAAGGCTACAGACTCAGCACCAAATCCGAATCTGCATTGGCCTAGTCAGATCAGCTTACTCCACCTGTTGACTTGTGAGATCCTGCCCCACTCAGCTTGGAAACTGCCCATGGAAAATTCATTGCTAGGCAACAAGCACCACTCTCTGCTTTTTGCAGAGAGTGCATTCAACAGCAATCAACAGTCCTTGGCTAGCATGGATTGCCCAAATCAGGAGAAACTCTTGATGGCAGGCAACTAGCACCTGCTCAAGCTGCAATATGTCTTGAACAAATCTTGGCTGTCTGCGGGCCCAAGGCAGGTGGCGGCAAGCCTCATTGTGATCTGAGACTTTTTCAAGAGGCCACACGTTTAGCACTGGCACCAAAGCCGAATCTGTATTAGCTGAGTAAAGTCCACTCGCTTTACCCTGGTGACTCCCTGGGTTCCCACTCCACCCAATTTGAGTACCACCCAAAGGCTCTTTCAGCTTCTGAGCCATATGGGCAACCAGAGCCTTAGGCCTTGGGGTGCCCTGGACTGTTTGCTAAGCTGCCCCAGGACTGGTACTGCTGGTAATCAGCCCCAGTTTGCAGTGTAGTGTCTCCCTCTTGCTTCCAAGTCCAGAAAAGGCAGTGACCACCCACAAGTCGCTATGTAGCTCCTGCAGGTAGCCCCAGGTTGTCACAGGCAGCAGCTGACCTTGGCCTGAAGAGGAACCCCTTCCTAAGAGCTCCAGAACCAACATACCTGGAAACTGGAGTCAGATCACAACAGAGTGCCACCTGAATAGTCCCACAAGAGGCACATCCAAAAGATGGTCTAAACACCTGCTGGGGTCAGGCCCCGACACAGCAGCTCATATCCTATGAGGCATGGCCAATCTTCACAGCTAGTCAGCCCAAGAATCAATTCCATCCACTGATATGCTAACAGCAATCAAACTTAACTACAAAAGGAGAGCACACACAATTCACACAAAGAACAGTCCTGGAGCTCTTAGTGCAGGCAATCGGGGGGAGGCTGCACTACTGGGCAACATAGAAAACCTACCATAAAAGGGCATCTGGGGAAAGGCTGAGAGATATAATAAATCTACCTAATACATAGAAATGAACACAGAGAGGCAACTAAAATGAGAAAACAAAGAAATGTATTGCAAATGAAACAACATAAGAAAACTACAGAAAATAACTAAATGAAAGAGAGGCAAGCAACCTACCAGATGCAGAGTTCAAAACGCTGGTTATAAGGATGCTCAATGAACTTAGGAAAAGAATAGATAAGTTTAATGAGAACTTCAGCAGAGAGATAATAAGCACAATAAAGAACATAGAAACTATAGAAAAGAACCAGTCAGAAATGAAGAATACAATAACTGAAATGAAAAATACACTAGAATGAATCAACAGTAGATTAGAAGAAGCAGATGACCGAATCAGTGATTTGGAATGCAAGGTAGCAGAAAACACCCAATCAGAACAGCAACAACAACAATAAATTGTTTTAAATGAGGAAAGTTTAAAAGACCTCAGGGACAACATCATGCACACCAATATTCACATCATAGTGGTATCAGGAGGAGAAGAGAGAAAGCAAAGTATTGAGAACCTGTTTGAAGAAATGACAAAAAAAGTTCCTAACCTGACAAAGGAAACAGGTATACAAGATCAGGAAGCGCAAAGAGTCCCAAACGAAAGGAACCCAAACAGGCTCATACCAAGACACATTTTAATAAAATGCCAATGATTAAAGACTAAGAGAAAATTCTAAAAGCAGCAAGAGAAAGGCAGCTAGTTACTTACAAGGATATTGCCATAAATGTCAGCTGATTTCTCAACAGAAAACTTGCTGGCCAAAAGGGATTGACAGAAAATATTTAAAGTGCTGAAAAGCAAGGAACTACAAGGTTACCAAGGTTACTCTACCCAGCAAGACTATCATTTAAAATTGGAGAGATAAAGAGCTTTCCAGACAACAAAAAGCTAAAGAAATTAATTACAACCAAACCAGTATCACAAGAAATGTTAAAAGGACTCTTTAAGAAGAAGAAAGGAAAAAAAGAACATAAATATGAATAACAAAATGACAGTAACTATGTACCTATCAATATTCACTTTACACATAAATGCATTAAATGAACCAATGAAAATACATAGGGTAGCTGAATGGATAAGACAACAATACTCATGCTTATGCTGTCTACAAGAGACCCACTTCAGATGAAAAGATATGCATAAACTGAAAGTAAAAGGATGGAAAAAAGATATTTCATAAAATAAAATGATAAAATAACTAGGATAGCAATACTTATACCAAACAAAATAAACTTTAAAACAAAGGCTATAATAAAAGACAAAGAAGGTCATTACATAATCATTAAAGGATCAATCCAACAAGAAGACATAACCTTAGTAAACATATATATTACCCAACATAGTATTACCTACATGTATAAAACAAATATTGACCGAGATAAAAAAAAAATGACCAACAATAATACAGTCAGAGTAGAGGAATTTAATACATATTGATATCAATGAAAAATTCTTTCATAGAGAAAATCAACACGGAAACACTGGGGTTAAATGACATAGTAGACCAGATGAATTTAATTGATATTTTTAGAGCATTTCACCCCAAAGTAGCAGAATATACTTTCTTCTCAAGTGCACATAGACCATTTTCCAGGACAGATCGCATGTTAGGCCACAAAACAATTCTCAATATATTTAAAAAAATTAAAATTATATCAAGCATCTTCTCTGAACAAAATGTTAAGAAACTAGAAATTAATTACCCAAAAAGGAAAAATACAAAAACACATGGAGGCTAAATAATACAGTACTAAACAATGACTGGGTTAACAATGAGATCAAGAAAAAAATCAAAAGATATCTTGAGACAAACAAAAATGAATATGCAACAACTCAAGCAGTCCTTTGCATGAAATTCATAGCAATAAAGGCCTACCTAAAAAAAACAAGAAAAAGCTCAAATAAACGATCGAACCTTATACTTAAAAAAACTAGGAAAAAAAAAAAACAGCAAACGAGACCCAAAATGAGTAAAAGGAAGTAAATAATAAAGATCAGAGTGGAAATAAAGTCTAGAAAAGCAATGCAAAATATCAATGAAACCAAGAGCTGGTTCTTTGAAAATATAAACAAAATTGATAAAGCTTTAACCAAACTCATCATAAACCTTAACCAGACCCAAATAAATGAAATCAGAAATAAAAGTGACAACTGACTCCACAGAAATACAAAGGATTATAAGAAAATACTACCATCAACTATATGCCAAGAAATTGGACAATCTGAAAGAAATGGATGCATTCCTAGAAGCATACAATTTACCACGACTGAGTCAATAAAAACAGAAAATCTGAAGTGACTGATAAACACCCACAAAATTAAATCAGTAATCAAAACCACCCAAAAAACAAAGGTCCCGGACCGATAGCTTCATTGGTGAATTTTACCAAACATTCAAGGAAGAATTAATACCTATTCTTCTCCAACTATTCCAAAAAATTCAAAAGGAGAAAAGGCTCCAAAACTTATTTTACAAGGACCAAATTACCCTGATTCCAAAACTAGACAAAGACATTATAAAAAAAAAGAAAAGTATAGGTCAATATTCCTGATGAAAATAGATGCAAAACTTCTCTACAAAATAGCAAATCAAATTCAGCAACATATTAAAAATATACCCTATGATCAAATTAGATTTCTTCCTGCAATGCAAGTTTGGTTCAATATTCTCAAATCAACTAATATGATATACTACACTAATGAATCGAAACATAAAAATTATATAATTATATCAACAGATGCAGAAATATTGTTTGTCAAAGCCCAGGGTCCATTATGATAAAAATTCTCAGCAAAGTAGAAATTGAGGAAACATACCTCAACATAATATAGGCCATATATGATAAAACCGCAGCTGACAAATTCAATGGGGAAAAGCTAAAAGCATTTTCTTTAATATCAGGAACAAAACAAAAAAATGCCACTTTCACCACTTTCATTTAACATAGTATTGGAAGTCCTTGCCACAGTAAGCACAGAAGAAAAATAAAGCATGCGAATTGGAAAGAAAGAAGCAAAACTGTCATTATTTGCACATTACATGCTTAACATAGTATTGGAAGTCCTTGCCACAGTAAGCACACAAGAAAAATAAAGCATGCGAATTGAAAAGAAAGAAGCAAAACTGTCATTATTTGCACATGACATGCTGCTAGAGAGGACCCTAAAGATTCTATCAAGAAACTGTTAGAAATTATAAATATATTCAATATTAGCAAGATACAAAATTAATATTCAGAAGTTGGTTGCATTTTTATACACTAATGATAAAGTATCAGAAAGAGAAATTAAGAAAACAATCCCATTTATAATGCATGGAAAATAATACAATACCTAGGGATAAATATAACCAAGGAGGTAAAAGACCTGTACTCAGAAAATTATAAGTCATTGAAGAGAGAAATTGAAGAAGATACAAATAAATAGAAGCATTTACCGTGCTCTTGGATAGGAAGAATCAATATTGTTAAAATGGTTATACTACCCAAAGCAATCTATAGGTTTAATGCAACCTCTACAAAATACCAATGACATTTTACAGAGAACTAGAACAAATAATCCTAAAATTTATATGGAAACATAAAGGATCCTGAATCCCCAAGGCAATCTTGAAAAACAACAAAGTTGGAGGTATCACACTACCTGATATCTAACTATACTACAAAGCTATAATAATCAAAACATCATGGTACTAGCATACAGACATATAGATCAATGGAACAGAATAGAAATCCCAGGAATAAATTATGTCTCTATGCTCATTTAATATATGATAAAGGAGGCAAGGATATACAATGGGGTAAAGAGACTTTCTTCAATAAATGGTTTTTGGAAAACTGAACAGATACATGTAAAAAAATGAAACTAGACCACCTTCTTACACCATATACAAGAATAAACTCAAAGTGGATTAAAAACTTAACTGTAAGACCCGAAACCTTAAAACTCCGAGATGAAAACAGGTAGCAAACTCTCTGACATTGCTCCTAGCAACATTTTTTTCTGATATATCTCTTTAGTGAAGGGAAAGAAAAGAAAAAAAAAATGAGACTTTATTAAACTAAAAGAAGTTTTGCACAGAAAAAAAAAAAGCCATCTACAAAACAAAAAGCAACCTACTAAATGGAAGAAGATATTCACCTATGATACATCTGATAAAGTGTTAATATCCAAAATTTATAAAGAACTCATACAACTCAATACCAAAAACAAACAAACAAACAATCCAATTAAAAATGGGCAGAAGACCTGAATAGGTATTTCTCCAAAGAGGACATACAGATACCCAATAGATATATGAAAAATGCTCAGTCACTAATCATCAGAGAAATGAAAATTAAAACCACAACGAGATATCACCTCACAATTGTCAGAAGGGCTATCATCAATAAATCAAAGAACAAGTGTTGAGGGGAATGTAAAAAAAGGGAACCCTCGTGCACTATTGATGATATTGTAAATTTATACAGCCACTATAGAAAATAGTTTGGAAGTTCCTCAAAAAATTAAAAATAATGACTCAGCATCTGAATTTCTGAATATTTATCCAAAGAAAACTAAAACACTAATTTGAAAAGCTTTATGCAGCCATATGTTCACAGTAGCGCTATTTACAATAGCCAAGGTATAGAAGCAAACTTGGTGCCCATCAATAGATGATTGGATGAAAAGTGGTACATATACACAATAGAATATTACTCAGCCGTAAAAAATGAAATCTTACCATTTTTAATGACCATGGATGGACCTACAGGATATTACGCTAAGTGAAATAAGCTCAGACATTGAAAGACAACTATCATATTATATGTGGAATTTAAGGAACAAAATAAACAAACAAAATGAAAACAGATTCATAGATGCAGAGAACAAACTGGTAATTGCCAGATGGGCGGGATATTGGGGGATAAATGAAAAAGGTGAAGAGATTAAGAAGTACAAAATGGTAGTTACAACATAGTCACGAGGATGTGGAGTATAGCATAAGAAATATAGTCAATAATATGTAATGACTATGTGTAGTGCAAGGCGTACCAGAATAAAACTAACATAAAAATAAAATTAAAATTAAAAAAAAGAATTAGTTTGCTATTTTCGAAAAGGTCTGTTTATGTTCTCTCTCTCTCTCTCTTCCCCTCCCTTCCTCCTTTCCTTCCTTCTCTCCTTCTTTGCCTCCTTCCTTCCTTCCTTCCTTCCTTCCTTCTCTCCTTTCCCTCCTTCTTTCCTTCCTTCCTTCCTTCCTTCCTTCTCTCCTTTCCCTCCTTCTTTCCTTCCTTCCTTCCTTCCTTCCTTCTCTCCTTTCCCTCCTTCTTTCCTTCCTTCCTTCCTTCCTTCCTTCTCTCCTTTCCCTCCTTCTTTCCTTCCTTCCTTCCTTCCTTCCTTCCTTTGTTCCTTCCTTCTTTCATTCCTTCCTTTCTTCCTTCCTTCCTTTCTTCCTTCCTTTTTTCTTTCTATTTTTATTTGCATTTAACTTGTGAATTAATGTTAGAGTCATGACATCTTTACGTCATTAAGTCTTTGTACCAATAAGCAGTAGGAAAAGATCCTCTTTAGTGATTTTGTAAAACCTATAGTGTCATTTCTGATTCTTTCTTCTACTCATATAATAACTCTGCCACAACTTTAAAAAGGTTTAGTCTTAAATTACAATTCAGTATATTATTATTAATAACATAATAATGTACTATTTTATTTTCTAATTAGTTATTTCTCCTTAACACTCTCTCTATTTTAAGATTTTTGTCAAATATTTAGCTTAAAAAAAATCCAATAGTAATCACTAGGATCATTTGCACAGAGTGATTTTAGAAAAATAATAACTTGTCTCTCTATCCCAACACTTTTACTCCTAAGGTAATTGTTATATATTCATATACTTTATAGTATAGCTTTTCCTATTATTTTCCATATTTATAAAAGTAATATATATACTTCCCTTTAGTTAGTGTTTTTATTATAAAATAAGCTTATGAGAAGTATATTAAATTTTTATTGTGTTGATATATATGTACACATATGTATATAGAATAATAAACTTAATAGTAAGTCAAAGATATCTTTCTAAGTCATTAGAAAGTCATTTTAGAAAGGTGTATAATACTTCATATCTTTAAAAAGCACTGTAACATTGAGGCCTTTCAGTTTACTGCATCACATTTTATGTAAAAATCTTCTTGAAATTTATTGGTTTTCACTTTTTAGAGAATCACAAGGCACTAATATATCAATGGACCTAGGAAATTTTTTATTAAATGCATATATTTAACTTTACCTCATAATCCCAAATTTATTTAACTAAAAACTCTACTTACATAGGTTATTATTAACATCATTCAAAATTATAATCTCCAGAAATTTCTGAAACAGATTACTTGATCTTATAAATCACAAAATAAAAACCTAGTCACATACACTGTTCATTTCAATAAATATGTATTTTATGTTTAAAGTGTTTCTACCTATTATTAGACTATAGAAATACATGCATAAATAAGCCACAGTTCTTAACTTTATGGCATTTACACACTTTATAGTAATAGTAGAAATAGACAAAAATGGGCCATTTACTTCCAGCTGTAATGTAGAATATATACAGGATCCTCTAGGTACTGATATGAGGCACATATGATGCATCCTAGAGTGACCATCAAAGTTTTCTGCAGTAGATGCTACTTATTGTTCTTCACACACTGAACAGTAACATCTAGGAAAAACAGAGATATCAGAGTGAATTGGATTACATAACAAAAGCATAGAATCTAAACACAGTAGGCTGCCTGTATAGAAACTGTAGGAATGATCAGGTGGGAAATGGAGAGAGCATGAAATTAGTTTGGAGAGGTATGCTGTGGTTGTATCTCAAGGCTGTGTATCTAGGGGATGGTAGGCCATTATTTAAAGGTTTAAGTAGGGGAGTTATGTGAAGAAATCTCTAATTTATTTGTTTATGGGAATTTTGAAGAATTGATTTGAAGAGAAATTTTGAGACAAAAAGACACTGATGAGATGATTGGAGCTATCTGGATAAGACAGGATGAAGGCATGAAAATTAGGTAGAGTCTGTAACAGGAAGAGAAGGCGGTAGAGTCAAGATCAATATAATAAGTCATTTCAGCAGAACATTACATTTAATTGACAGTTGGGATGAAAGACACGGCGATGTCAAGTTCATGTTCCAACAAATGAGACTGAGTATATATGAAGAGTGTTAGAAAATAAATATATGAATTTCATTGTGAGCTTGTGGGGTTTGACATATCTCAGTACATTCAAATTGTTATGTCCTACAGGTGGTCAGATAGTAAAAATGTTATATGAGTAGTTGTAGATTTATGTCTCTAGTCTGGTCAATCTCACTGACAAACCTACATTTATCGGAGAATGTGTGGCATAAGAAAAAGAGGACTAAGAATTGGGATCCTTAACTTCCTCTTCATGAGGATGACAAGACAAAGACTTAATTTTTAACAATATGAAAAATAAGGAGAGCTCGGATACAATTCAGAACAGAGTGGCATCCACGAAAATGGTAAAGTACAAAGTCTCAATCATAAAAATGACTCAACTCTTGGAAGAAAAAAAAAAGTGTAAGAGTTCAGAAAATGTCCTCCCACCCCGAGTCTGCCACACTTGGTCCAGATTTTAGCTCAGCCATAAATTGTGTGACCTCAGATAAATTACTGAGTTTTCTCAGCACTATCATTTTTTATATAAACACTATTTTTAGAATAGTTTTAGGTTAACAGCAAAATTGAGGAAAAGGTTCCCCTACATATGCACAGTTTCCCCCATTATCAACAATCCCCACCAGAGTGGTATATTTGTTACAATTGACAAACCTACACTGACACCTCAAAATCACTGAAAGACCATAGTTTACATTACTGTTCACTCTTGGTGCTGTACTTTCTATGGGTTTGGATGAATTTATAATGATATATATCAACCATTTTATTATCATACAGAATACTTTCACTGCCCTAAGACTCTTCCGTGAGCATCACTTTTCACAACAAAATATATTTTAAAACGTGTACCTTAAAGTATTTTTGTGAAAAACAAATTATATAATGAATATAAAGCACTTAAGAATATTACAGCATTCAAAATAAATATAGTAAGTGTGGTAAAAATAAAAAAGAATAATGTGATAGAATATCCCCATTGCATTTGATATTCATAATATCTCTGATGATTTTTTCAAAGTAAGTTTCAGGAGAGTGATTAGAGACAGACATAAAAATGAATGAGACTGCTATATGAATGAGAAGCAAAGGCATGGAGACAGTGGATACAGACTATGTTTCTGAGAAAAAGAAATACACTAGAAGGGAGCACCTAGGGGATAGTCAGATATTTAAGATCCAAAAGTGAGTTCATTTTTTTAAATATTTCACAGCAGACAGACTTAATTATAGGCTTCCAGGAAAATGCCAAGATGGAAGAAGAGGCTGATGATGCAAGACAGAGAAGTCAAGGAGGCCAGTTACGCTGAAAACATATCCTGGCTTATAGAAGCCTCTTTATGGGTGCTTTGGCACAAATTAATGTATTGAATTTAATAAATTAGAGCAATAGTAGTGTGGGCTTTGGATTGGTGGCAGATGTAGAATCTAATTTTGCTGACTGTCGTCTTTTATATTTACTCGTTTTTTTTCTTTAAGATATAAACAGAATTGATATTGTGTTCAAATAATGTTCAGAGTAGCTAGCCATCATCATACATTACCAAAATGTGCAAATAGATTTCTCTAATTAAAAATACTGATAAATAAATTGATATCAAACAAGAAAATTAATTTCTTATGGTCCTCTTTATAGTAGCCATTTCTCAAAAAACAATCCACATGAAAGATAATCATAGTAAGCCTCAGTCAGCAAGAGAAACATCCTGGGTAAACTTACGCTAGGAGGTTTGTTCATGTCTAGAAATTCCACATATCCATATAGTTCAAAAATAATGTTCTTGATATCCAGGAATTGTTTATAATAAATTCCAGAGATTTCATATAAAATAAAAACTACTGTGGTTGATTATAAAATTGATTAGCACATAGAATTTTAAATTAAGACACCTGCTAATATTAGACCTAAACATTTATGAATTTACATTAAAATATTTCTGCTTATTGGTATCATGGTTGCCATAAGAACTATATATCCAAGTAAATATATTTTTATTTATATATTTTATTAAATATTGTACACATCCTGGGTCCTCTCTGAATTCTTCTTTAAACTTGTACTTCTCTTATTTCTTAGTAAATTACTCTTTTCTTTTTTAGTTTGGTTTCTATGAACCATACCTCAGGCTCTTTCTTAAAAGTGGTTAGTAAGATAAATAGTACCATTTTTTCCATAATAAATCTAAAGAAACTATAGCAAAAGCAAATCTTTCCTTGTTCCCTGCTGTACCGCACATTACCAGTTGGTATCATGATAATCATTTCTGTAATTGTCAACACAGTGGTTTTCACCTGAGATGCATCACATAAAGATCTTACTACACTGCATCCCTCAGTCAGAAAATTACTTTTGTTACTTTTGTCATCTCTCAATCTGATAAGGTAGTGGTGGACTTTTTACTTTTTTACTTTCCTGCAAGATTTCAAATAAGGAGCTGCTTTATTATTTTCCCAGGGCCCTGTTAGTTAAGGTGTCTTTTAAACATTTTTAGAGCATGACAGTATTTTTCCAGTCCCAGCTTTTCCTTGTGGCACTTCAGGTGGCTTGAAAGAGTTAGCCAACCTGTTTGACTTCTACTGACCACTGCAATATACATCTACACACACACACACACACACACACACACACACACACGACCGAAAAAGAGAGGAGAGAGAACAAAGTAAAGTTAGGCAAATCAGGTTAGAAGAAAATAAACCTCATTTTATCATGTTTACATATTATTCTCTGTTACATTTATTCCAACAAGTTATTTTAGATTTATCTTGCAGGTATGCTATTTTATTTCAATGAATGGATTGGATTTTCGATGAGGAACTATTTATTTCTTGTTTCTTTGATTTTTTTCATCAGAAGTAATTGAATTATTTGGAAAAGAGAAAGTAAAGGATTTTAGTTTTAGTATGAAGAAAATTATATCTGTTTCGAATTTATTTTGGAGATAATTAAATCAAGATATGAAGCAAGATTTGGATCACCTAATAGCATATGGGAATATCTCATATTTATAACCATTGTTAAAGTAATGGACTTGGTTATGTGAAAATGCAAGCTTTTGAGTTTTGCTGTGTAAAGCGAAAGAAAGATGGCTGTAGTAAGACTCTCTCCGGACACCCTTAGTAACTTGGGGGTGGGGGCGTGATTCAGCACTTCTCCCTTATGTAACCATGTGGTCTAGGTACGCATTTGCAGGCTTCTGGCACTGTGCCACTATTGTTTAACCTGTGTATAAAAGGCATCGCCAAGCTGTGCTCTTGCTGGAATAAAGAGCTATGTCGCAGTTGCCTATGGCTCCCAGCATTTTCTTCCAACTGCGGTAGTTTCATACCCTTTACCTCGGAACCTCGAATCTGCAGCAATATAGCTTGTCTATGCATTTATCTTGTTTGGGGACCCTAATAGATTTTGCAGCTAGGACTCTGGGAGCAAGGGTCTTCCTGTTGGAGGTGGAGAAGTAGACATATCTTATGAGAACTCATTATCTCAGAAAAATGTATCCTAACCGCATTTAGGAGAGGTATTTTCAAATATCTGGACATACAAGTTTGTAAACAAAATTCAGCATCAGAAAGGGAAATTAGTCATTTAGTAAAAAGTAAAGCTCCTGCTCTAATCACTTTACTTATATCCCAGGGAATCAGAAAACATATAGCCCACTAATTTCATTAAGAGAATTTATTTTAAAATATGAAAATATTTTATAAGTCCCAATGAAAAATGCTATTGATGTTCTTATGCTTTTTATCGATTTTCCCTATTACTAAGATTTGTTTTTTAAACAGTTTAAAGCAGGCTGTAGCTTGCTTTTTCCATAAAATTTAATCAAATTCTTTTTAATCATGTTTCACACAATTCTAATAAATAATTAACACCTGAATAAAGTTAAATTTATTAAACCATTCTCGATGTTTGAACATGTAAAAAGATTCTAATTTATCACAATTATAATTTATCTTTATAATTTTTTTTCAAATAATCTCCCTAACATAAATTCCTTTTATTGGAATTATTAGTTTTTAAGTATTATTCATTTATAAATATGTATTTATTTTTATAATATTTTAAATTTTTTTTCAATTTTATAATGAAACATGAATTTCAAATTTAACAATGCCACTTATTTTAAATTAATATATAATATCAAAGTCCTGAATATTCCTCTTATGTAACCACTACATAATTAATAAAGAAAATGTAAATCGACAAAATTCTATTACTAACTTATTGTCCATATTCAAATTTACTGACTTGTCACAATATATACTAGAAATGACCCCATATCAGTTCAGAGAGGACTCCCACATCTTTTTTTACTGTGTATCCATAGTTTACAGTGGCAACTTTCTACAGATAGGCATTTTGAAAACTTTTGAAGTGACATAATTTTAGAATGAAAGTCAACACATTAAATATATTTAACTTTGTTATAAATCTGCTTTAACCTCTTTAATATTAAATTTTATTTTTTTATTTTTTATGAACCATAAATATTATTTTCAAAGACCTATTCTAGCATGTGGGCCAGGATTTATAAATTTATTTATCTGAATACTATCTTTGCCTTCGAAATGTTTTCATGATCAAAAGTGAATGTACCTATCTCATGTACACACAAAAAATTATATATATAATACATCTTTTAAATGAATACATTTAATGAAAATCATTACTCTCGTGTTTTAAATTTAATAGTTAATATTGGCTAAGTAACACTTTTGTGAACATTTTGAATTTGGGCCCAAAATTAAGGTTATTCCAAGGTTAACAGCCTGTTTGTTCAGCTTTTAAATAAGAGCAGTCTTCTAGACTGGCTTTTCTCTAAATTGAATGTAAGATAATATATTTATTCTTGGTACATACAGTTCCTTTCAATGCAGTAACACAAGACGCTTCTTAACTTTACTTTATAATAAAATCATGTTGTTCCTTTTCATTGTGTCATACAGAGTGTCTATAAGCTGAGTATCCAGAACCTAGTACCCATTATTTTATTTCCTGTATGCTAAAATACAGATGGTGTGGTTACTTAGATTCACTGTGCATAGGTAGCTGGTATTGACACTCATCTATTTCTATAAATACACATTTCTATCTTACTATAGATTCCCATGATCCAATTTTTTCCTTCAAGCACAGCACTTTTTTTTTTTACTAAGGATAAGTTATGAATAAAAACTTGATCATAATTCACTTATCCTTTTGTTATCTCTTCTCTCTAATTATTTCAACTTCTTCTGCCTCACAAAAAATGTTTGTTCCTTTTCATATGAATTTGATCAATCTCTTGCTTAAAGCTATAGTCTCCCCAGTTAACATAAATAAAAATTACTTTGCATTTCTAAAAGTCCCCTTGAAGATTCCACAAAAGAAAGACATCACTCATTTTGTCCAATGGTCGATGAATTATATTTTTGACTCTGTCCTTGTACCACCTATGATCATATCACTCTAAATAACTTCCTTTTATTTAAGAGAACCAAAGTTGGCCTGGCAAAAACAGAAACTTAGAATTTAATATTGAAAAACAAATTATAAAGAAAATTCTCAATTGTTATTATTTGTCCTTTAGTGGCAAAATTCAGGGAGAAAATGAGTGATGCAAAACATTTGGTAAAGACCTTAGGGAAAAAACAGTTAGAGATAAAGCATAGGTGGAATTGGGAGATGGAGGCAGTGTTTTTGTCTGTGGCACTTGGTTATATTTGCTAAAAGAAGGCTCAGAGGCAGTCTTAAGTTTGAAGACACAAGACTTGATCTAAGGAAAGGCCACAGAAAATTCTCTTTAGGAGAGGTGTTAGAAAAGAAAAAGGAATTTAGAGTGATCTTGAGAGAGGAGAGGAAGCATATGAAAAATACAAAGGAAAGGGTCTGCAGAAATGACCGACTCAGCTAGTTAAAACTGCTATCTCCCCCCATTCTGCCCAGTGCTCTCCAGCTAACATGTTTTCTCATAGCTACCTCCCCCACCTCAAGAACTCTCCAGCTCACATTTGTTGATTCATAACTTGCTATCCAACCAATGTTCTTATCTCTGTAGCTGTGTAGGAATAACAAGACTGTAAAACTGCTTGTTATGTTACAATTAGAGTTCAGCCTTTGGATAAGAATCCACTGAGAAGGTGCTGGCATCAATAAATGCTACTTTTTTCTTATAGCCTCAGTGTCTCGTCTCTCCGAGAATCCTATAACATTGTTGATAATGCCAAGGTCGTGGATTCTACAAGGCAAAATGACCTGTAAGTAGATAAGACGAGTGATCTGGAAATTCCTCCTGCTTTATGGCCTCACACCCAAACTCCCCTTTCCATCCTGAGTCATGAGGCACGTGTGAAGCCTCAGACAAAGGAATCTTGTGCCCCTTGCATGGATGCTGCAGAGGTATATAAACTGTAATAAATCTAACCAAGGGGAGATCGTGATTTGGGTCTTTTGAAAGCATCATGAGCTCCTTTGGCAATAAATTCTCCTTCGTCTAACAAAGTTGTCTGAACGTCCAGTTTCCACCATCGGATGTCTCTTCCTGCAACAGTCTTTGCATTGACCCTACATCCAGTCACGGAGCAGATAGCAGAGTTTCATAACTCATTATCTGCATACCCAGAAGCGTAGGGCTATTCCACTGCCATTTGCTCACCTGATCTACAGGAAATGTTCTACGGAAATTTTAGCATCTGTTCAGATGTAGCCCACAGCTCACGTGTGGAAGTGCTTTTGCTCTGACATGCTCTCTCCTGGAGCTCAGCCATGCAAATACCCTACAGAGGGTGTGTGTTCAGTGTGTTGAAATAAATTTCTGGGCCCCAAATGAGCCGTTCCTGCCTGGAGTGCCATATTAACAAACCAAACTTAAATAAATGTTATGTCCCTGTAAATATTCCGCTTGATCAGAAGCTCAGTATATTCAGTCAGCCGATCCCCAAATGCTAAGCTAATTCTGGGCTCTATACTTATTTCCTCACTTCTCGATCATTCTAAGATGAAGCCTTTCCCTGCTGCTACAACTTTATGAATAGAAGGTAACATCATGTTAATTTTATTGTGACTGAGCTCACTGTAATTATTTCTTCTTATACCAGAGGTCACTGTCCCATGGAATACTTAGGATAATACACAATTAATACAAAAAATATTATATGATTCATCCAAAGTTTCACAGGCCCGAAGCTACAAAATGATGATTTGAAAAAGATGCACAGGCTCACATTGTTTTGCCATGTCATGTAAAGGCTGTTGCTTTCCGGGTTCTTACCACACAGCTCCGTGATTTTCATCCATTTTGGTGGAGAGTGAACATCACTAGAACAAAGAATGTGGTTAAGTTATTTGGCTTCATAGCTTAACTTCCAGAAAAGGTTGACCTCTTGCTAGAAAAACATTTGATGAGAGAAAATCCTCACCTTATATAATAAATACAACGTTGAGACATCTGCAAGTCAATACTTTCTGTAGGTCGCAAACATAGAGATATAAGAATATGATAAAATGAAAACCCAACTTGTCTGGAAAAGAGATGAGGGTTTCCGACATGATGAAGGGAATAATTCCAATAGAGAAAAAGAACAGAAGTTGAACTTACAGGCCCCACCTATTCCCTAGCATCAATACCTTTGTTGTAGGATGGAGCTGGGTACAATAGAAAAGTTCATAGAAAACAAAAAAAGAGCAGGGTGAATCCTCAAACAAAACATGGCACAACTAGGTTTTCCAGCTGCAATGTAGACTACAATAAGCCAGTTGGATGTGTGCTGACATTCAAATGGCTGTCAGTAATATTTTAGAAGAAGCTGCGATAAGTTTGAGGTGTTGAAGGCCTGCGAGACTTGCAGAAGTCATGAGGTTGCATTTACAAGTCTTTAGTCCATGAAGATTTCCATACTGGGTGCCCATAAAATGCTGGTAGCAGAGCCAGAAAGATGCTCTAAAGATCCAGATCCAGATCTGGACTAGACCCAGAAGATGGAGCTCAGATCCAAAGACTCCCTCACATGCTGCCAGAGGTTCTGTAAGTTCCTACTTTCTGGGTAACATTAGATATAGGACAATAACAAGGGGAAGGCCTTCAAAGACTACCCCCAAAGAGTCAGAACTAAGTTGAAATAAACAGTTTTAAACTGAAACTGAAAGTTACATTTAAGGCACAAGTTACATTTCCCCACCTGTCTATCTCATCATTCCTTGCTTCTGCCCAGCATGATAGGAATTGAAAGAAAGGTTAGATGAGTAGATCGACTATTGAAAGGGAGGCTCTACTTCCCTCCCAGAATATTGGAATATGCAGGAATGTTGGCAATCCTGATACCCAGGCCTGACCTTTTATTTTTATAAGGGACTTTTGAAAAACAGCAGCCTAAGCACCAGTTATATAACACATGCATGCATTTTGTTTGACCTTCATAGCAGACATCATGCTTAAAAAGAACAATTGAATTTTAACTGTCAACATTTCAATAATAAGATATTTCATTTAAAAAATCTGGATATCAGGATTCTGTTCACATTATTAAAATATCTGGCAACATTTGGCCTGCATGCATGACTTAGTAAGACTGAGTAATAACTGCCTTCTTTAAACTAGAAGTTCATTCTTCAGTGAAGATCTCAGGTTAATGTCACTCAGTTGTAACACTCTCCATGGTACCAGTGGAGTATTAGTTTATTAGCCATGCCCTCTAGCCACAAAGGATATAGTTTTTGTTATAGTTAAGATCTCAGAGTATAAGACTTTTGGTGTCAGTATAGATAGGATAGAGCAGTGGCTCTGAACCACATGAGATTTTGCCCCACACTTCATCCTCCAGGGGTTATTCAATAATATCTGGAGAAATATTTGGTTGTCACAACTGGTATTGGCATATAATGGGTAGAGGCCAGTAATGCAGTTAAACATCCTGAAATGTACTGGGCAGCCCCCCGCCCTCCACACACACACATGAAAGATCAAGAAACTCTGCTTTAAACCATATAGGGATTGAAAAGACTTGCCTGAAATTAAAGTTTTTCTAGATATTAAAAACATGCAGCCATTCTATGATATATAGATCTACAGACATTCTCTTTTATCGATTCAACATTCATTTGTGCATCTGTACATGTGTGGCATGTTAATGTATGCTCAATGAACAAAGATGGACTAAATTCATTCTATGTCAGGTTGCTTTCAAGAATTTTAGAATAACAAATTTTAGGAGAGCAAACTACTTTTTGGCTTATTTTATGTTTAATTTTGGAGAAGTGGTTAGGAAAGATGTTTTCTAATAATTTTAGATTGGTGTTATTTCATCTTTAACAACCAGCCAGCAACTGTTATGAGAGATTTTCTGAAACCACTGTTAAGAGTATGTATTTCTGTCCAGCAGAACTGCGAGCTGAAAAGCCTGGAAGCAGCTACAGATTCATAGTGGTAGGTTCTCCTCTTAGCCCTGTCTTTCATGAATATGTTGCAGTGGACAAACTACTTACATTTCTTTCCTCTCTGAAGGTTTCATTTAAATCTGAAGTTCCACCTCTTTGTCTCTCTAAAGATTTTTACCCAAGTAACCAAATCTCAATTCTTTTTTTCCTAACTCTCTGTCAACTAGGACACACTTTTCTTTCTCAGCCATCTTTGATATTCTCACTTCAATACAATAACATCAACCAAATTAAAAGCATTTTCTTTAAGATGGTAAAAGACTGCTTTAAATATTCTTGTTCAAAAATAAATTCAACTCTCTAAGTAATTTTTTCCAAATTTTACAATTTCTGTCAGAAACATTTTCCATTACTACAACCTCAACACATTGGAATTTATCAGACTTCCTTACTTCTTATTTTAAATGAGTTATCACATTTTGTCAATTTTTTTTCTCTACCATGTATATAAGAATTATGCATATGCCTATAGAAATTATAATCTCAATTATGGATACTTATTTTAGCATTTATGTAAATATCATGTATATTATTTAAACATTTAAAATTCCCATACTATAGTTTCCAGTGTATGCTTGAGTAGTAATTGATAAGCAATTGAACTCAATAGTAATCGATGAGTATTGAAAAGCATGATTAAATTTAAAAAATTTTTTTTGTATTTTTATATTAGCAATGACTTTTAAATATTATAATTTTTACAATATCTTTTCAGAAGTGTCAGAGGAGAGAAATAACATTTATGGAGTATTTACTACATGCTTTCATCTATCTCACTTAATCTTCATTAATCCTGATGGTTAGATTTTAGTTTTGTCCTATTTCAGATGAGGACACCAGGCCAAATAAAGTGAAATAACAGGCCCAGGGACCTAGAAAAATCTTAAAGAGCTAAGGCTTAAATAAGGTTTTTTTGATTTCAAAGTCCATGGCTTTTTCCATGTTGAAACAAAGTTTAAAATACAGGAATCTAATAAGTGTTTGGTTATTACATTACAGATAACCAAAAAAACTCACCCACTTCTCGAAAACAAAACTAAATAAAAACAAAACAAATAAAAAAATAACTTCATTGAAGCAGAAAGGACCTAATTTCTAAAATAAAGATATTATCAACATAAAAGTTTTTCTGGAGTCCGCATTTGAAAGTAAATTTTTGACAGTTCAAAAGTTCCAAAATATATCTCTTTAAAAATCAAATTTTTTTTTCACATATATTACATAAAAGAGTAAAATGTTTTTTTTGCTCATGTTGGACATTTAGAGGGCTACTTGGACTTACAAGCCACCTCTATCTACATCAGGCAAGAGACCCCCAGGTCCCTAAGAAGTGTTCAGAATGCCACCGTCCTTCAGAGTGAAACCCCTTAAATTTTGTGGGACACTTTAATATGAGAGTTGGTTGACTCTGGCTAATTGATATTTTGTTTGTATTTTTGTGTAAATGTCTACTGGAAAACCCAATCACTCGGTGATGATAGCAGAGCCAATCTTTACTTAAGCAGTATTATTTCTGACTTGACTCACTGATATAATCCTTATAGATTATCGATTACTTCCAGAGCAATGTGCCCTGTTGGCTTACTTTTTGGTCCAGCTCTGCTCCCATGGTAAGTGGCCTACTATTCCCAGGGTTAACAATATTTGCTAAGTAAAACAATAAAATACGATTAAAGATATTAGAATGTAGTAAAATAAACCATAACAGTGCTGGAAATATATTAATTTTTTATAATTAAAAATACTAATATGTGTTCACAATACAAAAATAAAGCATACATGAGAACATACAGTGCTATGTACTAGGTATTATAGATAATTTAAATCTTTCATATCTGAGTGCTTGAGACTTAACTGTTTTAGAATTTAAATTATAACAGATCAGCTAATTTAGAAAAACTTATTAAATATATAAAAAATAAAAAGTATTCAAAATTTCCACTCTCTGAGAATAAAATACAAATGCTTTTCATGTTTCTAAGATTTTCTCTTAGAATATAATAGTTTCACTCTTTTTAAACTAAATTAAGAGTACATTTCTAAAGCTGTGATATCATAAGAATATCTATGTAGTAAGACTTCGTATTGTGTATTTGTGATAGGTATTTGATAGTTTTTTATCCTCTATGCCCACCAGTTGAGAACTTCTACATTTTTTAAGTGGCTGATAAAATCAAAAGAAGAATGTTATTTCATGACACATGAAAATTATATGAAATCCAAATCTCAGTGACCACAAATAAAGTTTATTGAACACAACTGTGCTCATTTATATATTGTTAATGATTGCCTGTGCACTACAGCAACAGAGATAAGTTGTAACAGAAACTACACAGCCCACGAAACCTAAAATGTTTACTAACTGCTCCATTATAAAAAAAAAAAAAAGTTTGCCAATCCTTGTTCTTACCTCTTAGATTTGAGGAAAATTCTAAGAACTGTGATTCATGCTCTAATAACTCAACTGGCAATCTGACAAGGAAGACCCTTTACATGTTAGTAACTTTAGACAGTATTCTTATTTTCAATAATAATAAAAAAAAAAACTCACTCATGCACTGAATTTTTCAAACAAGAGCAGCCATCTATGACTACCATACTATTTCCTAGTGATTAAAACTTCTACAGCTAGAAGACAAGATGTTTACCTGTTTTCCAGTTCTTTGCAACCATTCATCTAGAATATTTCTAAATAGTGGAATAAAATATCCTCCAGCTGCCATATCTCACCTTTTTTATTAAAATGTAATGGTATGGGTCCCAGGCCAGGCTGGTCACAGGTCTGGCTTTGATCCAGGCTCGCAGCTAGGAATAGGACCCTGGATTTAGAATGTTACATTAGTGTAGTAGGGTGACTGAGCCTAAAATATGTAACCATAATTCAGCTTATTATATCATGCACTTGTGGCTGAATGCCACTATTATACTCTAATGATATATATGGAGCCATGTAGTCCTCTGGAGAGCAGAAGGGGAGCACAAGAAGGGAAGCAAAAGAGCAGAAGTGTGCTCCTGGCGATGGAACTGCACTCCCTGCAATAGAACTGTGCTCCCCACAATAAAGTTGGTGCCTGCCATTTCATTCTCATGTCAGCCTCTTGTGCATTCTTCCAATAAGGCTTCTCACCACCAAAACCTTCCCTTCTCCATCAGCTCGATACTGAAAAATGGAACACATGAAAAATGGCAGCCTTTAGTAAATAAAATTTTTGTGTTCAATACCTCTAATAGAATCTAGAAAGCTTAGATACAATATTTTTCCCAATCACTGTTATTTTCACAGGTGTTTATAATTAAAATGATGTTGAGAAGGAGTAGTTTGAGAAGATGCAGGACCACATCTCATCTGTAGCAGAACAGACATGTTTAGCTGTCTGCTAGGTATAAACTCTATACTGTCAACCAGAGAAAAAGAGAGTAAGGGATAAAACGTCTTCTCATAAAACTTTCAGTCATTTGTGTATTTTTAATACAGCAAAATATGTCTCAATATCAGGCAATTATATTTACCATGGTATTCACATATGTCTTTCAATTTGTAGAAATTTTGATGTGTATTCTAATATTTTTTCTGGAAATTTTAGTTTTCATTCATATGAGATTTTTTAAATTATTATTTTTCAGATATATTTTTATAGGGAGCTGAGAGATCACTTGATACTTTAAAACAGGACAAACATTGATTTCTAATATAAATTAATTTAATAGGTTAGCCTCAGGGTATCCTTCAGACCTTGAATTAAAAAAAAATAGAATTAAGGATTTAAAATATAAGATGGGGAAAATAATATTTTTTTAAAGAGGCAAACAGAGCAAGATTGTCTACTTAATTGAAAGTACTGGCATGTTGCCTAGGAAAAATTCATGGACACTTTGACCTGGGACTTGTTAAAGATGAGAGAAATGGCAGAGGGAGTGATGAGAAATGAGATGTATGAGAAAATGTTGCACAAGGAAGAAGTGCTTATTCACAAAATTCTTCAAAAGTATTTTTAAAATATTGATTCAATTCACATGTAAAAATCATAAAATTATCAAATTACATAGAATTCTCTATTTAAGCACATTCATGCACCACATAATGATATTTCTGTCAATGACGAACTCAGTAGACAATGGAGGTATACTCTATAGTCTAGATATGTAATGTGCTGCATCATCTAGATTTGTGTAACCACATTCTATGATTTTCTTATTGTGAAATCATCTAATGATGCATTTTTTAGAATGTATCTACATCATTAAGAAGCATTTGACTATAACTATTTTTACTTTTGAATGGGTTCTAATTTTAGACTCTACTTCTCAATGCCCTTCAGTCATATACAACAGGAACATACTTATATTTGAACAAGTTGGGTTATATCCCACATTTCAGGAAAGGAAAGAAGAAAGCCAAAATTAACTTGAGGTTTGTGTCTTTTCACTTATCTTCTGCAACATAAAATTGGTTGAATTTCTAATTTTATTAGCCTGTATCACAGATTTTGGTTTGACCATCCTGTGTAAAACAGGAATCAAGTGGTTCAGACCCCAATTTCCAGCACATATAAAATACACAATGTTTAGAAAATTGGCGGTACTGGTGAAACTGCAACACACATTGCTTAATGGTTCCTATAGCAGAACAGATCATTAATTCCCTTGAGATCCTAAAGATATAGCTGCAGTTACCAAAACTGGCAAAGATTTGTCAAGTTGACAGACTTGTAATTCAAACTATGATAAGTAATTTGTATAAATTTAGTAGTTTTTTTTCCTATCAAAACTATTTAATATTTATTATTAAACATTTTGTTAGGATTCTTCAATCATCTCAAAGTTCATTGATTCTCTAGAAGAGTTCACAGGACTCAGAACGTAGCCATATTCATGGCTATGATTTGTTACAGCCAAAGGATACAAAGCAAAATCAGAAAAGGGAAAAGACACCAGAGGAAACCAGGCACAAGCTTCTATGAGTTCTTTCCCAACTGAGTCACACAAGATGTGCTTGATTCCTCCAGTAATGAGCTATGATAAAGATGTGAAATATTTTCTACCATGTAAGCTTATAGAAAAGCAGTGCCCAGGGATTTTCATGGGAGCTGGCCGCATAGGCAAACTTTGCTTAGAATGTACCAAATTTCAGACTCTCCGATGAAAAGCAGGAATTTGGCATAGATCACATTGTACAAACAATGTGGGCTCACTGAGCCAATCTTACTAATTCAGGGAATGGTGGGAACCCTCTCAAAATCTAACTTCCTAGATGTCAAGCCAAGAGCCAAACTTGCAAGCAGGACTTTATAAGGGTTGCATTTGGGACTGCTATTTAAACTCTTTTTTGTACAACTATATATTAGGATAAACAAATATAGAAATACCTGTAAGAAAATAACCCAACCTCTGCCAAAGCTGGCTCAGATAGTGTAGTGCTAAGGTGTCAAGTTTGTGAATTGAGCCTCCCTTACCAGAATAGTAGTCACCCAAATCTAGAGAAATAAAGTAGCAAATTGATATAAAGAAACATTTGAAAGAAAACAATGAGTTTAGCAAATCAGAGAAGGTGATCTGAAAAATGCCTGAAAATACTATTGTTTTGCATGTTGGAAAAGGGAACATTAGTATTCAAATTTCTCTTGAGAACTTTTTTTGGCTGTAAAGCTAGAGGTACTTTGAAGTCATTTTTAAATATACTTATGTCACATAGATACTCTCAGGGTATCCTCTATTGACATCTTACAGTTAAGTAGTTTTGCTTAAAAAATATTCTCAAGATTATACATACACATACATGCACACTCACACACACATATATCTGTAGAAAATTTAAAAAATGCTGAAGTATACATATTAAAGCCTAGACCTTTTGGGGTTTTTATAAAACCTCTTAATTATCTTTGTCACAGAATCTACTCCACTATAGTGAAACTGGCTGTTTTTATGTCTGTCTCC
Organism: Pteropus alecto; assembly: GCF_000325575.1. NCBI lineage: Eukaryota > Metazoa > Chordata > Mammalia > Chiroptera > Pteropodidae > Pteropus > Pteropus alecto. The sequence continues at coordinate 2,355,621 of NW_006432491.1, read as the reverse complement.
CTCTGCTATTAGGGAGGAACCACATCTTTTTCAGTTTTATATCTAGTACCCAGAAAAAATAGGGCATAATATAAAAAATCATATAAAAATTCCAGACTAATATACCAGAGCAGTCAGTAAATTTAATTAATTTGTCTGACAGTATGGAATGGAATTGCTCACTAAAATCACGGAGCCATAATCCAGTCAGTGGTTACAGTTCGATTACCTGTTTTAAGGCTTACTTGGTTTGAGGAAAATTTCTTTATTGATTTCTACAAGAGAGTGATGGGAAAGATCATCTGACGATTATACAGTTCTTTGAAGGTTTTAGAACCATTAATGCCAAGAAAAATACTATTCCATTACTGGTTAAACAAAATCTATAATTACTGATTCATAGGAAATATGCAATGAATGTGGTTCCTCCCAAATAGAAAGAAACTGGTGAAAATGTTAAGCAAAACATTATATTGTCTGCAAATGAAACTGTACTACTTTCAAGTTTTCCGATTGTTTATTTCATCAATAAAATAATTTTAAACATGATTTCACTATTATATGTATGACTTCAATTCCAGTAGAGAATTATTCAAGATATAGTATAAATTTATTTGTTAGCTTGTTCAACATTAACTGTGTAGAAAATACATTCACATTTTCAGATTTCCATTTCAATAGTTCTCTCATGTGTCAGATATAATTAGATCACCAATATTTTTGTTCTCATGAAATAGTCAAACAATAAAGCTCTTAGAAAACATTAAAATGCCTATAGTTACACTATACTTTATAGTTTAAGTTATGTATTATACTGCTTAATAAAACTTTATATTATACCACTTTATACTAGTGAATATTTTTCTGTAAAATCATAAATAAGCAGTGATGTCCATATTCACAATTTTGATTTAGCATTTTACTTGAGGAATAACCAATATAATAGAGAAAAAGAAATAAAAGTAATCAGAGTGAAAGAAAAAAATAAAATTGTGTCAATTAGAGGATAATCATTTCTGCAGAAAATTTTATGCAATCTACAAAAAAAACTTATTAAACTAATAGTTTACCAGAATAGCAGAATAAAAGTCAACATACAAGAAAACATATATTAGCAATAAACAATAAGATGTTTATATTTAAATATTCAGTTTACAATGCATTCATAACATCAAAATATAAAATACTTAAGTAAAATAAAAAATATACATTGGGCTTAATTAAAGTTAACGGTTTTTTATATTCAAAAGACAACTGAGAAAAATGGAGTGCTTTGTTTCTCTATGTATTTTGGTTTTCTTTTTATTTCACATTTGGTATATCTCTTCTTATTTTCTCATTCCCACAACTCAGCCATTTCCTTTTAAATACACCTCCCTCACTTTCATCACTTCGTTCCCTGCATTTCCACTAGATCAGAGATTGGCGGACATTTTCTTTAATGATCCACATAGTGAAAGCCTTTTAAGCTTTTGGGCCATAAAGCTTTTATCACTACTATTCAATTCTGCTACTGTAGCACAAAAATATCCTTAGATAATAGCTAAATGAATTGACGTACTATTTTCCAATAAAACTTAATTTACCAAAGCAAGCAGCAGGTTGGATTTGACCCACAACCGTAGTTTGCTAATTCCTGCTCTAGACTAGTACTGTCCAGTAGAAATATCATGTGAGTCACAAATGTAATCTGCATATGTAATTTTATTTATCTTATTTGCCACAAAAACAGTTTAAAAAGTGAAGTTAATTTTAATATATTTTTATTTGACTTGTCTGCCAATTTTATAATTTTAATATATAATCAACACAAAATATTAAGATATTTTACATTCTTAGTTTCATTCTAAGACTTTCAAATATCAGTGTATAATTTTCATCACAGCATATCTCAGTTCAACTAGCCACATTTCAAGTATTCAGTAACCACATTCAGCTAATGGCTACCTTATTGGACAGTACAGCTCTCAGTGTTTGAGTTTGATACCACTTAGAAAAGATTCATCTTGAAGGGGCCCATAGACATTCCAAATAAGAGTTCTAAATAAAGTAATTATTTTACTTTTGACTCATGGTTTTCTTCTCTTAGATTATTTATTATGCCATATGTGAATAAGAATGCCATTATTTTCTGGTATGCATTTGGGTGACTATTTTATAAACGTCAAATTCAGTATTAATTTTTCTCAACAGAAGACAGTATTTTTAAAATTAAAATATAGTAGACAATTAGTTGCTCATATGTACAGTGTACAATTCAATGCAGTTTTTTTTCAATTATAGTTGGTATACAATAATATATTAGTTTCATTTGTTAGTATAGTAATTAGAGATCTATATAATTCACAAAGTGATCCCCCAGTAAGTCTTATACCCCTCTGCCTTTTACATATTTATTATAATATTATCGATTACATTTCTTATACTATATGTTATATCTCCATGACTATTTTGTAACTATCCATTTGTATTTCTTAATCCCTTTGCCCTTTTTCATTGACCTCTTCAATTCTCCTTTCATCTAGTAATCCTGTATTTATGAGCTTGTTTTCATTTTTGTTATTGTTACTGTTTAGTTTGTTCTTTAGATTCCACATGTATGTAAAATCATATGGCATTTGACTTTATCTGACTTGCTCCATTCAGTACAATACCCTAAAGGTCAATCCTGTGATATCTTTTTTATTCCCTTACTTTTAAACTGTGTGTCTCTTAATCTGAAGTGAGTCTCTTATAGGCAGTATATGTAAGGGTCTTGTTTTCTTATCCATTCGGCCACTCTATTGATTGGAGCACTTAATTCTTTTTCATTTGAAGTGTTTGTTAATAGATATGTAGTTTTGCCATTCTTTAATCATATTTTCGATAAATAATTTTTCTTCTTATAAAAGTCTTTCCAACATTTCTTATAATACTGGCTTGGTGATGATGAATTCCTTTAGCTTTTTCTTTTCTAGAAAGCTCTTTATCTGTCTTCGACTCTAAATGATAGCTTTGCTGGATAAAATAATTTTGGTTGTGGATCCTGGGTTTTCATCACTTTGAATATTTTGTGCCAATCTCTTCTGTTCTGCATAATCTTTTTTTGAGGAATTAACTTCCAGTCTTATGGGAACTCCCTTGTAGGTAACTAATGGCTTTCTTCTTGTTGCTTTTAAGATTCTTTCATGGCCTTTAACCTTTGGCATTTTAATCATGATGTGTCTTAATGTGGGCCTCTTTGGATTCATCTTGTTTGGGACTCTCCAAGCTCCTGGGATTATATGTCTATTTCCTTCATCAGGTTAGGGAAGTTTTTCCTCATTATTTCCTCAAATAGGTTTTCAGCTTCTTGTTCTTTCTCTTCTCCTTCTGGTATTCTTATGATGTGAATGTTGTTATGTTTGATGTTGCCCCATTGATTCCTTAAATTATGTTCATTTTTTTGGATTCTTTTTTCTTGTTGCTGTTGTGGTTGGGTGTCCTCTGCTACTCCACTCTCTATATCCATGATTTGATCATCCACTTCATCTACTCTTCACCCTCCCTCTAATATACTCTTCATCTCAGATATTATATTCTTCTTTTCTGACTGGTTCCCTTTTATAATTTCCATTTCTATTTTTGTGGGGTTTTTTTAAATCTCTTCATTAAAGTTCTCACTGAGTTCATCTCCTCTTCCTCTAAGTTTATTGAGCATCCTTAGAACCAGTATTTTAAACTCTGCATCTGGCAGACTGCTCAACTCCATTTTTTTCTGGAGCTCCGTTCTGTTTTTTTTCATGTAGGATAGGCTTCTTTGTCTCTCTATTTGGTTGCCTTTCTGTGCCTGTTTCTATGTATTAAGTAAAGCTCCTAAGTCTCCCAGTCTTATTAGTGTGGCTTTTTATAATACATTTCCAGTGGCATAATCCTGAGAGGGATACAGCACCAAGTTTAGCTCCAGCCTAAACTGGAGGGCCACCTGGTAAGATTCAGTAAGCAATTCACAGATGGCTGACACCCATGCCTTGCTTATAGTTGCCTCAAGAGGCCAAGCCAGAAACTGAGGCTGGGTGCCATCAGTGAGGGACTTGGAGCTGTTCAGCAAGGGGCACAGGGCATTCCGAGGACCTCATTGGATGTAGCTTGAGTAGAGCCACAAGTTGGGATGGGTGGAGTTTCAGGGAGTCCTCTGGGTGGAAAGGCCTCTGTTATCCAGTTTGATGATGTCTAAGCTGTGGTGGTGCCTGTGTCTACATGCTGGCAGTGGGGAGGGCTCAATAGAGGAACTATGGATATCTCCAGCACTTCTTCCCAGGAGAAAGCCTCACTCCAGCCCTTGCCCAGAAAGCCCTAACTCAGTATTCTCTATACATTCCTGGCAACTCACCCTCCCCACCCCAGAGAAGCCAACTTTGTGCTGGAGCTCAGAGGGAGTGAGTTCATCCCTGTGAAAGTTTCGTTGCAGTCACAACCCTTTTAGGAGGAGTCTGCACCTGCTAGCTGCAGTTACCACAGCCTCTACCTTGCTCAGCTGCATGGGACCAGGCAGCCTTTGAACTCTGCCCCATCCTACCATTTCAGGGTGACTTCTTCTCTTCCTCATTGTAGTGCCTCTGTTCATCCAGATCCCAGGTGACTCAACTTACTGTTTGCTCTGGGTTTTGTTACATTTCTGGTGTGGTCTCGAGAGGAGATGTACAAAGCTTCTATGCTCTACTCCATCTTGCCCCTCCCCCTCATCATTAATCTTTTTACTAAGATCTCTTCTGTCATGGATTTAGAGCTGCAATTTTCTGCTAAAAGTTATTTCTATAGGGGGAAATCTTCTTTACAATTTTTAATGGGAGAAGTTGCACACATAGTCTATTACAATACTGTATTTTGGGAAAGTGCACACAGGCTTCAGTACTAAAACTAAAAATGAGAAAATAATGGAGTGCTGATTTTTAAAATGCAGCTGTGATGATATATTTCAATAGAGTTATAAACAGATATACAGAGAGTAGCAATACAGAATTAAAATAATTTGAGGTTATGCTTTTTCTAATTAGCATATGTGATATCTATTACTTGCAGTTTGGGACCCTTCAATTTCAGATTTTTAAGGGTGAGAAGAAGATGTAGGTAGCTTCTATGGATAAAGGTTAATGAAACAGTTTATATAGGATAGGTGAGACTGAAGGTAAATTAAATTGTGTTCAAGAGCATCATATTTGGTGAAAATTGTCCTCTAAATTCACTTAAGGATAGAACTAAAGAAAATTAACGTTAACTGTAATAGAAGCAATATAGTCTGGATATTAAAATAAACTTTTTTCATCATGAAGGTTGCAAAGAAAATGTTGCCATGGACTCCTTGGAATTTCATTTTCTGAAATATATGTGTTTTAAAGAAAGGGGTAAACAGATAATTTCAGAGTATTACTGGGATATAACTTTCCCCATAAGTACAAAAACATAATTGAGAAACAATAGTAGTTTGTTTAATTTCTTTAATCTTCTGTTCATTTAGAGACACAAACATTAGTCTCAAATGAAAGAAAAAGACTAAGAGATAAGGACCCTATTCTGAAGTGTGTGGACCAAAGTGATTATTATCACTTTCAGGCTCTTGTATTTTATTTTAATAACAAATACCAAAACAAAACTTTATTCTTTATAATTTTACCTTGAAAGAATAAAAAGCTTTTTTTCAACTCTAAAGCAAATTTTAGTTATCTATCTAGATATTGATTTCTAGTTGTTATTCAAAAATATGAGCCCCTCTATTGATTAATTTTTTTCTTTCTATATGTGACGTCTCATTTTTCTACAAATATATTAGTTCGATCCATTTTAAATAAATTAAACATTATTTCTTTTTTATGACATATAAGTGGTGAAAGCCACACTACAACCCTCAATGATGATTGCAATTGGGAGTAAGTTTGGGTAATATAATAAGACTACGGTGGTGGATTTAAGTTGAACATAGCTTATCACTCCTCTATTCTTGGTTAGTCTGCTCTCTCTTCAATTAACTACTCTTCCTAGCCCCAGAATTATTGTGTGAATGATGTGTTATGATACATTAATGAGATTATACTTCATAATATGTACCTTGTAAAAGTTTAAAAGTAGTGAGAGCCACTGCTCTGTATTATCTTACTCTTATTCTTTCAGCATGTAATTTCAGCCAATGTGTTTCTGTCACTAAAAATCTTTTGACAGTGAATTTTTTTAGTCCACTGAAGGTTGTCGTCTCAGATTCAATGCGAACAGGAGTCCCTAATTTGAGGTGTGGTGAGAGGAGAATTTACTCAATGTAACTTGTTCTAATGTGAAACAGCTCAGCTGTGGAACAGCTTGGCTATGGAACAGCTCAATAGTAATACAGTTGAATTATAATACAGCACAGTGGTGGAAAAGTAGAACTGTAAGGTGGCTCAAGCAAGGAAGTCCTGATGTTAAGACTCAGGTCCCATGAGACAGCTCTGCTCTGGTCTGGTAAGACAGATCTTCTGAGTTGCTGCAGCTCCATCTGATGTTACAGCTCTAGCTGGTGAAATACACTATTCCATGGAAATGGAAAGTGCACTGTACTGAGACAAGAGAGGCTGACTTATACTGATCTAGTCTCATGCAAATGAGAACTCCAAATTCTTACAGTTTCATTGGTCCAAAAAGCACTGTCCTGATGTCAGAATGGAGCTATCTGATTGGTTGATGAATACACAAATGAGGATATAGCTGGTCAGCTCCAATTGAATGGGGGAAATCTTAGTCTTATTGGTCAAATTTTGATCCTAGGAGCTCTCTTATAAGGGCAGCAGGAGCACAGTGCAGAAGGCTTGGCATCTTAGTCTGTGGCTTTTCCCTGAAAGACAGCATGTGCAAGGGACCTCTGTAAACAATGGCTGCTAGACTCTGGTTATGAATTTGAGTTCAATTTACCATGAGAAGTCTTTTTTCGGGCAGGTATATTCTCCTTGGGGTGAACACATTCTACCATTCATTGGTCCCATATCATTCCTTTAAGGTACCACCTGGCTTTACAATTTTAGGTACAATTTCTATATACATATACTACTTAACCCATTGCATTTTCAGTTTGTAACAATCCTCGTATTGACTGGCATCTTTTTGCAGGACTTACTCTTTTGGATCTCTAGAAGAATCATTTGCTTCTGGACTACATTATTTTTCTGATTATGCTATTTCATTTATTTTTACAAACCTTTGTCATGCGCATCAAATACTAGGGTCCGGAACACATTTTCTATTATTCTGAACACATTTTCTAGACAATCTTATACATGTCTGTGTCTCTGATTACTGTACATTGTTGATGACTTTTATTACCCATTCATATATCTGCATCACACATTTATATATATATATACATTATATATATATATGTATGTATATATATGTGTATACATATATGCGCTATGTGTTTGTTAAAAAGTATATATATGTGTATACATATATGCATATATATATATGCGCTATGGGTGTGTGTGTGTATATATAAATACATATATATGTATATATGTATGTATATGCACATATGTATGTATGTGTGTGTGTGTGTGTGTATATATAAAACCCACTAATATATATATGTATATATATGGTTCTGACTTCTTAATCCAAATAAGCATTTACCTACAAAATAGCTTTATCTAAATAATCTATCGGCTCCTATAAAATAAATGAATAGAGTATATTTTTCTTTAAAGCTTGTCTTCTATTTTTCTCTTTTGTTAAAAGATATACCAGCCAATCTTTGCTTGCACCAAATATCTGAGACTTATGCTCTGATCTCATGCTCATCTGTCACATCCATATGATACCAATCACCAAATATTATTCTAACTCCCTGACGTCTCTTAGAGCACCATAAAAATGTGTTTATTTGAAGAAGGATGATATTACTGGGGAAGAAGGGAGAAGTTATATTAGGGAATAGATTTATGTTCAGTTTAGACTAATCTTACTGCTCACAGTGGCTCATGTGTCCATCAAAAGAATAGACTTCTAAAAGAAAAAGTAGTAATCAAAATGTACATACTTTGTACTACTTGAAATGACTTAACTTGTCTTTCCCCATGGATACCACTACCCAATGTACACTTTATAACTTTATAACTTTGCAGTGTTTCCTTGGTTGGCATGTATAAAGAGATATGTTTATAATTATTTTTCTCATTATTCAATCCTCTGGTTGTTTTACCAGATTTCTTACATTAATGTCCATTATACATGGTTAATAATAGAAACAGTTCTTATTCTTTTTCCTCCATATCTTTTTTAAAAATGTTAATGTAGTTTACTCTTTACAACACTTTTAGGTTTGCAAAAAACAGGAGCAGTGAATACAGAGAGTTCCCATATTTCAACCTCCTCCCTACAACCCAGTATCCCCCCTATCCCTGGCACACAGTTTCTCCCGTTGTTAACATTTTGCATTAGTGTGGTACTTTTGTTACAACTGGTAAACTATTGATGATTCATTATTATTAGCAAAAGTCCATAGTTTACAGTAGGGTTCACCCTTTGTGTTGTACAGTTCTTTACTTTTTAACAAACACATACCATTATATATCTAACATTAAAGTATAACAGAATAGTTTCTCTGCCTTACAAATTCCCTGTTCCTCACTTATTCATCTCTTTCTCCTTTCTACCACCTCAAAGCCCTAGCCACTGCTAATGTGTTTGCTGCCTCTACAATTTTGCCTTTCCCAGATTTTCATTTACTTGGAACAATACAGTATATATCCTTTTCCTTTTTAGTCTAGCTTCTTTCACTTAACATAAATGCCTTCTTTAACTTACGGGATTTAGGTTTTCTCTATATCTTTTATTATGACTTGAATACTCATTTTTATTTGTCATTGAATAATATTTCATTCATGGATGTACTAGAGTTTATTTATCTATTTACCTATTTAAGGGCATCTTGGTTGCTTCCACGTTTTGACAACTATAAATAAAGCTGCTATAAACATACATGTGTGAGTTTCTGAGAACATAAGTCTTCAGTTCCTTTGGGTAAATATCTAAGAGTGAAAATTTTAGATCTTATGGTAAGACTAGGTTTAGCTTTATAAAACACATGCTAAACTGTTTCTTGAAGTAGCTGTACTATTTTGCACTTCTACCAGTGTTGAGTTCTAATTGTTCCACATCCTTGCCAGTATTGAGTGTTGTCAATGTTTTAAATTGTAGCTATTCTAATATATGTATAGAGCTGTTGAATTGTTGTTTCACTTTGCAATGCTTTAATGACATATGATGTTTAGAATCTTTTCAAATGATTATTTGCTAGCTATATATCTTCTTTCATGAAATGACTGTTCAGATCTTTTGCTCATTTTTTAATCAAGTTGTCTGTCTTTTTATTGTTGAGTTGTAAGTTTGTTTTATAGCCCAGATACTAGACTCTTGAAAGTTATATGATTTGCATATATTTCTCCCATTTTCCATGTTTTTTTTTTCAAGCTCTTGATAATGCCTTTTGAAACATTAAAGATTTAAATTTTGATGAGGTCTCATTCACCTATATTTTCTTTTGTTGTTCATGTTTTTGTTTTATTTTTGTCAAATGAAAGGTCTTGAGGATTTACCCACATGATTTCTTCTGAGAAGACTTCCATTTAAGTCTTTAATCCATTGTGATTTAAATTTTGTATATAGTATGAGGTAGGAGTCTAATTTCATTTTTTGAATTTGAATATTCAGTTTTGTAAATACTATTTGTTGAAGAGGCTATTTTGTCCACATAAAATGATCTTGACATGTTTGTCAAAAGTCAATTGGCCATAAATACACAAAAATTTATTTCTAGAATCTCAGTCCTACTCACCTGGTTTATATATCTATACTTATATCAGTACCACACTATTTTGATTACTATAGCTTTGTAATTTGATTTGAAATTGGAAAGTGTTGGTATTACCAAACACAGGTTTGTCTGCTTGCCACTCATGAGCCAATAATAGAGAGAAAAGGTTTGTAGGGGGAAAATAGGTTATTCAGTAGCCAGCACCCTGAGAAGATGGTGAACTATTGTCACAAAGACCATCTTGCCATTTGGGTGCTGGCAAAGGTTATTACATGGAAAGGGCTGAGTAGGGGACGGGGAGAAATTCTAGAGCTGCATCCTGGAGGAGAGGAGAATGTCTCTAAACCAACTATTTTGTATTTCGCTTTGGCTTGTTAATCATGCCACCTGGAGGAGAGGTAAGTGGAAAAAGGAAATTAAAAAGGAGGGGGTGAGAAGTTCCTCTTTTCGAGTGTGAGTCAGCATGATGGACTGTCCTTTGCAGAATGCTCTAATAAACATTGTGGAGCTGATCAATGGAGGTCTGGTGTGCTTCATCCAGGGAAGGATTTTGCCATCAGTTTTCTGGCACCAAAAACTTGGAAACAAAGTAAGTTTCTTCTGAAATCTGTTTCTAGGGTTCTCAAGCAAGCGAGTTGTTTATGTACAAACCGTACATTAGTTAACAAGATATTTTTATTTACATAAAAATAAAAATGAGATTGTAAGGACAAAAAAGGAAAAAAAACAAGTTACAATTATAAAACTACAACAATCCAGTTACAATCCCCACTGTCATTTCCCTATTTCCATTTCTATGGAAGTTTTGACAATAGTAGTGACAATAATTTGTCATGAAATGCTTGAACTTGCAATGAGACATGGTGTTCAGTTCCTCTACTTGGAGGAAGAAGCCCAAGGTGCATGTGCTTTCTCAATGTCAAGGCCTGTCTACATAATTTAGTTATACTTATTAAAATTATTTTGAACGTTTTGTAAGAGATTAATGTTAACACTAATACAGTTAAGCCTAATTTTACAATTCCTCTTAGGACAGATTTTATTCCTGATGGTATCCAAGAAAATAAATTGGAAAACCAATTTCTCATGTCTTGGAACAAGGGAGTAGACATACAAAGGTGGGAGGTAAGGGAGGAAAAAGCAAGTGGGACACAATGTTATTATATTAGGCAAATTCTGCTTGAATCAGAGGAAAAAAAAAACTACATCAAAGAAATAAAGCCTGTGTGCAGTTAGTGTGCAGTTACAAATTCTTCCCCCGCTCTTGCTCTTTCCTCAGTCTTAAGGAATCGAGAATTTTGGGCCATTATCTTTTCAAATGTTCTTTCTACCAGTTTCTACTATTATTTCCGTCTTTTTCTGGAACTCTCATCATGTGGATGTTTATATGCTCAATGGTGTCATACAAATCTCTCAGACTGGGTAATTTCAATTGATTTGTCAAAGAGTTTGCTTATTCTTTTCTCTGCTTGCTCAACTCTGGTTTTGAACCCCTCTAGTAAAATTTTTATTTCAGTTATTTTACTTTACAGCTCCAGAATTTGTATTTAGTATCTTTAAATCAATTCTGTCTCATTATTCATATTCTCAGCTTGCAAAAACATCATTCTCTTGGTCTCCTTTTGCTAGATAGTTAGACAGACTTGAGCATTGGGGGAACAAAGGAGTGAAGACGCAGACCATAGACCTCCAAAGACCTCCAAAGACTTCCCAAAGAACACACATTTTATAGTTATAACTCATTCTTGCATTCTGAGAGACAAAAGAATAGAGGGCCATAAGCCTATAGCTGGTTTAATCCATCCATAGATGTTCGTGCAGTAAGGACTACTCTGACCCTCTCTTCACTTCGGCATTCTTGTACCATCATTTTAACCTTGAGGTCTATGCTCAGAAGTTCAAGAATCTAATTATAACATACTGAATTTTGGGTAACCGCATGCATAGTAGGCAGGGAGTTATATAACAGCCAAATGTCAATCAAAATGACCTCACACGCCAATCACCTAGGAATGCCTTTGTAACACTCTCATCATGACCCGAGGATAACAGACCTCCCCACTTCCACAAGGTTACAGCTCTCTTAATTGTAACCCACCCCTCACTTGGAGCATACTTTAAGCATGAAAACCTTTTTTTTCATGTGGTTATAGCCTGTTTAGATGTGACCTGCTTCTATTTCAAAATGAGCCTTTAATAAATCTTACCTTTCCTAAATCTTGCTGAGCTGTAATTTTTTCTGCATTTAGAAAAGAACTGAGGACCCCTAATGTTACCTGGGCAATGTCGGAGTTCAGATCACCCCAAAAGGTAACACTTTGGTTCTTTGTCCATGATTTTCTATAACTTTTAAATGTAGATAAAGCATTTGTTTCAAAGTCTTTGTCTAGTAAGTCCATATTTATGCCTCCTAAGAGATAAATTTTGTTAACATATTTCCTCTAAATGGGCTGTGATTTTACATTTCTTTGAATGTCTTACAATTTTTTTATTGAAGACTAGACATTTTGGATATCATAATGTGATCAACCTGAATAACAGAATATTTACCCTCTTTAACTTTTGTTGGTTTTGCTATACATTATAGTTTCTTGTTTGTTTAATACCTTTTCTAACATACTTTTAAAAAATTGTATTATTTTTTATGTGTGATCTTTGAAGTCTCTGTTTCTTTACTTCATGATAAGCTATTAGTGTAACAAAAAATTCTTAAATGTCAAGAGCTGTAAGAAGACAATAAAAGGAAAAAAAAATAGTCTCACAGTGTTTGCTAATTGGCTCTGTGTTGTACACTCCTTATAGGCTAAGCCAGTTTTTTTGTTTTCTTCATTATCTTCTACTCTGTTTATACTGAGCCTAAAGATCAGCTATAAGTAAAAACTTAGAGCCTTCTCCATTACTTCCTGAACATGATTTTGGTCCTAGGTATATAGGTAGCTTTCTATATACCCTGTTATATGCAGGAGATTTTTGATGCCCTTAAACCCCCAATTGACTTATTCTCCAGCTTTTTTTCCCAAAGCTTTTTGCCCTGTCTCTTGTTAGTCTCAACTATAATCTTTTGTCCCAGGCAACAGCAGTTTGTTAATTTCAGTTTCAATGTTGTCAAGCAATGCCATACATTTAAACACTTTTATACTCTGAGAGAATTTGAATTAGGCTAAACAAAGGCAAGTACCTTGCATCAGTAAATCAGAGAACCCCAGACAGTTCCACTCTAGTCCTTCCATAACCAGATACACTCACTGGAAACAAAGGCTACCATCTCAACCACCACCATGTTAGGCAAGGTGAGTTAAAACAAAACTAAGTTAAAATGGCACAAAGCCCTTCTAATATGTTTAAGTCATCCTTTTCTTGATTAAGTATTCACTTAGTCAATATAAATTTTTGACTATTTTCTAGAGCTCTGACAAACTTGATTCTGACAGATTTTGTTTCCCTCCATCCCCCAATGTTTCTATGGAAGGACGATTCCTTTGTACTCTCTACAATGCCATTATAATTAAAATGATCATTCTTGCCTAGTTCCTGATGTTAACAAAACATTAAAGAAGTATGATGCTGGCTTTTAGGCTGGGAATGTCATTTGCATATTAAAAAGATACATGTATGCCTATTTCATATAACTTTTTGTTGGTTGTTTAGAATTGCATTTTGTCGAATGTTTTCTGCATGAGTATAAAAATTATTACATTACTTTTCTCTTAAAAATTTTTAATGCAAATATATTATTGCATATTTTAATTATGATCAAACTTTTATTCCTAGAATCAATCCCATTTGGTTATTATGCATTACTTTTTTAATATGTAGTTTAATTCTGTTTATTTCTATTTTGTTTGGGATTTGTGTATTGATATGTAAAGTGAGATTGGTTTAGAGTAGTCTATTTTGTGCAATTTTTATAAGGGTTGGTTATATTTCTGTTCTTTGTAAGAAATTTCCCTTTCCTTTTGATGATCCAGAAAAGCTTAAATCCCTGGCATTATGTGATATATGCTAATGTTTTTTAAACACTATTAAAGTTAATACCATGAGAAAAGTATCAAATTAGCTTAAGATGTTAAAAACATTTCTTTTGAGGTTTAAACTTTTCAGGCCACTGGAATAAAATAAAGCAGAATAACTCACACATATTAAGCAATACCTTAGTGTTAAAGAAGGATGGATCATCCACCAAGGTAAATTTTAAAATTATTTTAAGATTATTTGTATCTATCCTCATCTTAGTTTACAATGCTCCTTGAAAATTTTAAATGAAGACATAGATAAGTTAACCTTCCCCCTCCAGGATAAAAATGAATCAAATGTGTCAGGTACATAATTTTACCATTTGAATAAGAACTCTCTTCAATTTAAATCTTCCATTTATGTTCAATAAAACTGTTAATTAAATAAATCACACCTTCTAGACTGCTTTAATCAAATCATCATAAGACAGAATTCCTGAAGCAATCTTCCAGACTAAACAAATTATGAGGGAAAAAACTGGTTTTCATCTCATTTGAGGAGGGAATGGGCTGAAAATACATAATTTGGAAATGAGATACATAACCTTAAAGGATGGATTTATAATAATATTATTCAGTGTGAGAAAAGATATGTGTAAATTGTGAATTATTTATAAAATAACAGACAACAAATTTGAAGAGAAAAATGGTATACACATTTTTTTAAAATAAATAATATATAGATTAAAATTAGTCTTTTTAACAAAACTAAATATTTTAATTATTGCATTTTTTCAGAAACATTTTTGTCTACATAATGATGGACAAATATATTTTAATGACTAAAATTTATGCACTTCACATAGAAATAAACCTCTTCTTAGGAAAAGTCAGAAATTACTGATGTTTTCATATCCCTGCAAAATAATATATATATATAATAAAATATATATATATATTACTGAGAATGGTATCATATCTTTCAAAAAGCACATATTCAACTTCCTAAATTAACAGAGCAAACCACTATGACAAAATATAGAGAGACAAATTAATACAGAGAAATGAAAGTTTATTTAACTAGAGCAGAAGTCACAAGAGGAATAGTCCAGAAGAAAGATTAACACAAGAACACTAGAGAAAATGGAAGACTTTGGTACCTATAGCTAAAACAAACAGTAACCACGGTCCAATTCCTAGACAAATTAATGTAAATCCTCACATTAAGGGCCAGTTTACCTTAATTCTACTGCTTATAATAGAAAACAATAAGGAAACAAAAAAGCAATAGATATCACAGTCTGAAGAAACAAAGAAATCATCAAAACCAGATTCAAATATATGTTAAGAGCTCTAATGGAAAAACAAACAAACAAACAAACAAAAACACACAACATAAAATAATAGATAATGTAAGCTGAGATTGAAATGCTAAGAAAGAATGAGATGACAGAAAGTACAGTATCACAAGGGGCTCATCTATAGACTGAAAAAGGCCAAAGAGAGAGTCAGTGTTCTTGAAGATATGTTAACAAAATCTCCTCAGACTAAAATGCAAAGAGGAAAAAGAATGTAAAATGAAAAGAAACTTTAGAATGCTACAGTACACTATCAAAATGTATAACATTCAGGTTTATGAAATCACAGAATGAAAAAATGAGAACAGAGCAGAAGAAATATTTGAAATAATAGCTGAGTAATGTTCAACATAAATTCATATTTATGAATTAGGGAATTCAATATTTTTAAGATGTCAAATCTTGCCAATTAGATTTATAAATTTAAAGAAACACAGTAAAAATTCTAATAAGCTATAACGTAGGTGTTTACAGATTCCCAAATTTTATAGTATCATAAGACAAAAAACCTAGAACAGCTAATACAATTCTAAAATAACTAAATAAATAAATTTAGAAGACTCACATTCCCTGAAGTTCAAGATTATTATAAAACTACTAAAAGTAACTTGGTATTGGTGGAAAAATATACACAAATTAAAAGAAGAGAATGGAGAGTTCAAAAATGACTCACAAAAGTATCTTTGACAATAATCTTTGACAGGGAAGCAAAGGCAGTGCAAGGGAGAAAGGATAATGTTTTCTAAGATTGAAGTGGAAAAACTGAATCCAAATGATAAAAGAAGAATCAGTGGAAATAATGAAAGGACAATGGACATTATCCAGTTTGAAGATCATAAAGAAAAAAAAATGATGGATATATTTTAAGAGATTTGTAAAATATTCTGAGACTGAAACTAGTGCATATGCATTTATGTCCACAGCAAGACAATTCACAATAAGTCAAAAGGTAGAAATAGCCCAGATGTCCACCAATTGATGAATGGATAAACAAAATGAGACATATAAACACAATGAAATATTATTCGTACATAAGAAGAAATAAAGTATTGGACATATTCTAAGAGATTTGCAAATCAACATACACATTATGAGAGTCTTAAAAGAAAAGAGAAAGATGCAGAAAGACTATTGGAAGGAATAATGGCCAAAGAATTTGAAGAAATATATGAATCTACAAATCTGAGAAATTAAACAAATTCATTGGGATAAACTCAAAGAAATCTGTACTGAAGAAAGTATAATCAAAATGACAAGAAACAAATAGTTAATCTTAAATCTAGAAAGAGAGGCAATTTATTATGTACAGGAGATCTTCAGTAATATTAACATTTTATTATAAACCATGAAGACCAGAAAGAAATGGGATGACATATTAAAAAAAAATCTTGTTAATCAAGAATTTTATACCTGGACTTGGAAAAAATTGTTCTTTAAAAATGAAGGAGAAATTAATTCATTCTCAGATACACAAAGGCTGGGGGAATTAATTACTAGTAGGGCTGCCCTATAAAGAACACTGCTAAAAGGAGTCCTACTTGTTGAAATGAAAGAATACTACATAGTAACTTGAAGCCATACAAAGAAACCAAAATTTCTGGTAAAGATAACTACATAGGTAAATATAAAAACAGTATTATTATTTTTTACTCCAATTTTTATTTTCCACAGTTTTTACAAATGCATAAAAATAATTATAAATAATTATAAATCTATATCATTGGATGCATAATTTATAAAAATGTAATTTGTGACAAAAACAATATAACTGCAGAGAAGGCAAAGCTGTATAAGAACAGAATTTCTCTATGCTATTATAATTAAGTTAGTATATATTCAAATTAGACTGTTATAAATTTACAAGGTTAATTGTAATTCTATGTTAACTTATAAGAAAATATATATTCACAAGGAGAATGAGAAGGGAATCAAAATGACTTTTTCATAACAAATCAACATAAAACAAAGGAGTAAAAAAGAAAATGAAGGACCAAAAAAAAAGTAATAAAACATTCAGACAACAGATAGCAAAATGATAGACCTAAGTCCTCTTTTATCAGTAATTATTTTAAAGGTAAACAGATTAAACTCTCAAGGAATCCAAGGTTAGTTTAGTTTCACAAACAGAAATAAGTTAAAAAGGAAGAATGAGAAAAGATATTTCTTGTAAATAACACAAAAAAGAACTAGAGTGACTATACTAATTTGATTCAGACATAAGTTAAAAATTATTACAAGATACAAAGAAGGGAATTCTACATAGATGAAAATTCATCCAAAAAATAAAAACAATTTTAAACATGAATGCACCAAACCATAAAATCTAAACTATATTGAAGCAAACATAGACAGACTTCAAGGGAGATATACATAACTCTACAATAATAAAAATGGATCAATAACCTGAATGTAAGAGAAAATACTCTTAAAAGAAAACACAGGGATAAATGTTCATAAACTTGAATTTGTCAGTGGATTCTTCCATATAATTCCAAAACACTAGCACAAAAGAAAAGAAAGTAGATAAATCTGACTTTATCAATATTTAAAACATTCTATGTCAGAGGAAAGTATCAATAAAATAAAAAAGATAACCTACAGAATGGGAGAAAATATTTTCCACTCATGCACCTGATAAGGACTAGTATCAAGATTATATAAAGAATTATCACAACTAGTAAAAAAAAGTCAAAAAAACTTAATTTTGAAAATGCATATAAGACATAGAAATTTCTCCAAAGGATATATGCAAATGGCCAACATGCACCAAAAAATGCTCAACATCATTATACCTTTGAGCAATGCAAATCAAAACCACATTGATATACCATTTCACACCCACCAGGTTGGCTATGATATTTTTTAACAGAAATTAACAATTTGGGGTACATTAGGGAGAAATTAGAATTTCCACAAATAGTATGTGTGTGTGGGGGGGGGTATGCTAAAATGTCCTAGATTACATAGAAATAGTTGTGTGACTACTCAAAAAGTTAAACATAGAATTACTATATGATTCCTTAATTCCACTCTTAAATATATAATCAAAGAGTTGAAAACAAGTACTGAAACCAGTACAGATGCATTTATGTCCACAGTAGGACTAATCACAATAGTCAAAAAGTAGAAATAGTCCAAATGTCCAATTGATGACTGGATAAACAAAATGCGGCATATGAACACAATGAAATATTATTCATATATAAAAAGAAATAAAGTACTGGAACAGACTACAGTGTGGATATATGCTATGACATTTTTAAAAAGCCTGATACAAAATTTCACATATTGCATTGATTCAATTATGTGAAATAATCAAAATAAATAAACTTGTAGAGACAGAATGCTTATTGTTGGTTGCCAAGGGCAGAGATTGAGGAAAGTTGTATTTGGAAAATTTACTTAATAGGTAGGGGTTTATTTTGGATTGGTAGAAACATTTTAGAACTAGCTAGAGGTAGTGAAAATAAACTCACTGTTGATTTCACCACTTTATTTTTCCCACAGGTGTTCTACGGGGAAGGGCTATATTTGCTTTTGGGGCAAAAATATTTTATCGACAATTCTTCAGCAGGTTATAAAACTGTTGAACACATTAAAATGCCTTTTATCTTTAATTTATAACTCAAATCTAAATGAATGACATTTACTGAGCCATTGACTATTCTGTCAAGTTTAAATTCAGGTTTAGAAATGCAGAATCATGTTGGTGCTTTACTAGACAATATAATGATTCAGGCTCATTATCTGAATCTAGGGGAAGAAGAACCAGTACTCTATTGCAGAGGGACAAATGACAACTCTACCACTCACTAAAGAGGTAACATGAGATTTTTATTTATTAGCTCTGTCTTCTCATAGGTATTAAAAAAAGGATAAATCAATGACACTTGTTAAGGCAAAATTAGGAAGACATTATTCAAGGATGGGGCAGGGGAGGCTACTGTGATAAGTTTAGGGACCACTGCAATGGGATTTTTTCAGAGGAGAGAATGGGCTCAAAACTGAATATATAAAGGAAAGGTGAGAGTTCATAGCCAAGGTGCAGGGTAGGAGTCAGTGGATGGAAAATTATTAACCGAAAAAATGAGGGAGAAGGAAGATTCTGGTTAAAATAACCTAACAGGATTCTTGCTGACAATAGAACAGGATGATCAGACATCACTTGGGGAAGGGAAGTAGGTGAGAAGTAAAAGATGAGGAGCCCAGCAAGATATTGAGGGTAAAATTACTGGTTACACATAATTAACAAAGTTCTTGCTAAAACTAAATTTTACAAGGAAGAGCACAGATGAACCTATGAAAAGTTTCAGGAGCCTGACTAAAATTTGGTTAAGCAAAAAATCTTTGTTATAGAGTACAAGAGATACAAGAGATAATTCATATAAAGCATTCAATACAAGTAAATAGCAGGTCATTATCTATAGGTATTAATGATTAATATTATTATTGTTAATGATGATTTTGATACCTCAAATTATTTGGAGGATATTTTAATAAATCACAGATACATTTATTAAGCATGATTTATATTTCTGCTTATTTTCCATGATCAAAGAGAAAAAAATTAATCTTGATAGCATTTTTATGGTAAAGGAATGGCTTAACATAGTCTTTCATTTATGTAGGTTCTTTTTAACAAACATAATGTACAGAAAATAATAAAAATCATAAATATACAGCTTAATGGTTTTTTTATAAAGCAAACGGATGAGCGACAGCAGCACTCAGATAAAGAAACAGCACATAGTGACCATCCCAGAAGCTCTCTTAGTGTCAAATACTCAAGAATACCTATGGTGATTTCCGATATTATTTGTGGCTTTGCTTATCTTTGTTCTTTACCTAAATTGAATCATACAGTATGTTCTCTTTTGAGTTTGACTTATTTTGACTACATCATATTTGTGCGATCTGTCCATATTATTGTATATAGCCGATAGTTGGTTCATTTTCTTTGTTGTACAATATTCCATTTTCTTAATATATAAAAGATCATTTTGCTCTAATTTATTTTTAGCTAATATGAAGAAAGCTATTACATTTATTTTAATTAACTTATATGTTCATTTCTATTGGATATATTATGTATTTGTCTATATTTGTCTGTATATCTCTCTGTCTATGTACCTATTTGGAATACAGTGTCATAAAGTATATATATGCTCAGTTTAACAGTTTGTCAAATGCTTATACCAATTAACGTTCCCACCAGCAGTGTTATGACAGATCGTTTGGTCCCACATCCTCTCTACTACTTAGTGTTTTTTATTTTCCTAAGTTTAGCAATTCTGGTTGAAGTGTTAACCATTGTCATATAAAATTTCATTTCACTTATTATTAAAAAGATTTAGCACATTTTCATATATTTATTCAAAAGTTCTCTTTTCAATGTGCTCATTAACATATTTTGCTTATTTTTATGGGTTGTCTGCCTTTTTCTTATTCATTATTTTAAATTTCTTAATAAACAAAATGTTTTTATTAAAAATCAATTAATGATTTCTAATTATTGATCATCTATACTAAGATTTTAAAATTTCATAGTTCTGATTTTAACCACATTTACAGTTTAGTATGAGATTATTTATTGTTTCCAAATATTAAAGTGAGAAATCTTTTCTAAGAATAGTTGATTCTACTGATAAGAATTTTAACATAAGAGACTTAGTGGCAGATATTTTCTAATTAATGTAAGAAAAAATATTTATATATTTGGAAAGTATAATCTTTGAAAAAATGTAGTCCCAATGTAATACCTGCTGCCATTTAGAATTAACTAATAAAAATAATAAGAAAACACAATTAAATTCAAATATGTTTCTATACACTTCGTATGTACAATTATGCGTATATAAAGGGAAGGAAAGTATTTTTGGTTTAGAGTTTAGAAATTTATCTGTATTCTAGATTTCTAGTCCACATGAAGAAAAAATTAGGTTATAAGAGATTTTTCAAAGCATTTCATCACTGCTGCTTTACTGAATGTTCATCCTAGCACTTAAAATAGTCTGTACACATTTGCCTTGAATCATAAGGCCTATATTATCTATCCTTGTCTCTCTTCTGGCTTCACCTCCCATTCTCAGTCTTTCTCACTATGTTCTAGCTATAATATATATTTTTATAGTTTCCTAAAGATTGCACACATCATCAAGATGGTTGTATAACTTAAGCATTGCATAGCTATATGTGTCATCACTTTTCAAATTTTCTTTGGGAAAATTCTCCTTTCTTACCCAATCTGGTTCTGAAAAGACTTTCAATAATCATATCTCATTAGTTTGTTTAGTTATTTATCCATATGTGTGCTTGCCATTCAAAGAGAATAAAACCAAGAGAACAAAGCCATTTTTGATTGATCACTAATTAATGATGATATAATCCTGGAGGGGTCTTTTGCAATTTCCTCCCTTCTAGACCTCCTATCCTCTGTTTGGAGAAAATATATATGCAGTAGGAGAAAATGAGATTGACAAAGAAAAAAAGAGAAAGTAATTTAACCAATAGTTTAGATGAAGGGAGAGAGATTAAGAGTTACTTGATATCCTTCAAATCTGGATTCTCTAACATAGTCCCAGGTTTTCCAGTTATAGGAACCAATAAATTTTATGGTCTGCCTATTGTGTACAATTTAAAGTGTACTGGAATCATTATGTCTATGTTTATATATCAGCTTTATCACTTACCAGCGTTTTTAACCATGAAAATGTTAGTTGCTTCACTACTAATAAGAGCAACTACATTTTAAATAGTTTTGAGGATTAAAAGACATAATGCATGCCTGAAGTGAGCACTCAATAGACATTAAATGCAGTTATAAAATCATATCATGGAATTCAAACAAAAGAGTCTTCTCAGTATTATCACTGTTATAAAAAAAAACAATATGTGGAGAGATGAAAGTAAATACCACTCCTATTTCCCTCTTACCTTGTCCTACTTTTTTTTTTCATTAGTAGTACTTATCACATTCTATCCTACTATGCAATTTATTCAATTATTATTTTTACTTCATTTTGTGGCTCTCACATGAAATGCAAAATTCCATAGAAGCAAGTACTATCTTTGTTTTGTTTACTCATGCATCAAAGCACTTAGAAGAATGCTTGATAGGTTTTAAGAAACTGAGAATAGATGTTCAATAAATATTTGTTGAGTAAAATCATAAATTTAAAAATGTTTTCTCTGTTCTTAGGAGATCATATGGTTTTCATCTGGTGCTGGTAGAAAGAATAGAAAAATATTTCCCTAAGAAGTTGTAATCAAAATCCAGGCTTCATGTGAGTTTGGAGCCTTAACTCAAACTATCTGTGTCTTTGAAAACCTCAGCAGGACTTATCTAAAAGCAGCCTCTGGTCAATAGTGCCACTAGATACCTGGCAGAAACAAATGCTAATTTTGTCCCAAAGAACAGATATTCAGTCCAGGACTCAATAATTCCAAATAGTCCCAAAATACGAGCTGAAAGTGATTGAAATAAAACAAAAACATTACACACACACACACACACACACACACACACACACACACACACACACACACACACTATTAAATCCAGAAGAAACAATAGACATTGGAATCACAAATGCAAAGCTTTTTGGTAAAATAAATTTCCAACTGGAAAATAAATCAAAAGAAACGCTAGAAAGGAGAGAGAGAGATTAACCTCTATACAGAAGTTACCTAAATAAGAAGATAGAAATAAATACAAATATATTACTAATCATTATGAATGTAGGGATCACAAAAGCACAAAGATCATCAAATAATAAAATATCAAAATTATCAGAAAGATTTGAAGATCTCTTTCATTTATCTATCATCTATCTATCATTTATCCTCTA
This sequence comes from Pteropus alecto, assembly GCF_000325575.1. Classification (NCBI taxonomy): domain Eukaryota; kingdom Metazoa; phylum Chordata; class Mammalia; order Chiroptera; family Pteropodidae; genus Pteropus; species Pteropus alecto. The sequence continues at coordinate 2,332,691 of NW_006432491.1, read as the reverse complement.
TTTATCATCCTCTACCCTTACCTCCTTTTCTTCATTCATTATAACTAGAAGAAATTTATTTTTCAATTGCATATCTAATTATGTCACTCATTCAATTATATCACCACTACCTACTACCATTTAAATATATATATGTATGTATGTATGTATATATATACATATATACATACATACATACATATATATATTTGAAATCTGGGATAAAATCTAAACAGTGTGGGTGGTGCTAGATTTTGCCTTACACAAAATTATGTTCTCTCTTCCATCAGCCACATGTATTGGCCATTTTCTGTCCTTTCCAATTATTTTGTTTTGCTTCCCTTGATTTTCTGTTATCTCTTCCCCCCATTTCTCCAGATAACCCTTCTATTCTTTCCTATGTGAGCTTATCACCAACTATATCCTAAAAGAATTTGTACTTTCCTCACTGGGATTTTCCCATTCTAATATAAAATTATAGCACTTTATATTTCTGCCCGACAGTACTTTTAAAGAGTGTAACTGTATTTAATTGAGTGACACTATTATTATTGTCTGTGTCTCTTACCAACTGTAGACCCCATGACAGAAGGGAACAAAAATATTTGGGCTCATTGTGAGCACTTAACATAATGCCTGTCATATTGTGGGTTTAAAATATATGTTTACCCAGGAAAATAATTGAATTATTAGCATTTATGTAATCAAAACATAATTGGCCTAAGGAAATGCTACTGCAGTTACTGCTGTATGAATATTAGCTTGTTAAATAAAGATCAATATTGTATGCCATAAACATAAAAATAAACAAAATGTAACAGTAAATGAATTCTAAATTCATTAATTTTATTTTTTTCTAATACAAGAAGCATCATTTATCATTGAAAATTAAATGGGTATTAAATAAACTGATTTGCATTTTTAAATAAGTACATTTAATTCCTATATATAGCTGTAAGAGAGAGGAAGAATACTCAATATTTTTGACAATAATTCAATTCTGAGATATTTATCCTAAGGAAATGATATCAACCTTCCTTAAGATAACTTTGACTTTGTCTATCTGTCTGTACTCATCTGTTGCTTGGCTTCTAGCCACTCACAGAGTATACTGTACTACATTTATTTTCATTTTACTGTCAGCTACATTTTACCTTTAGTTCTGTTTTCATAGCTGCTTAAAAAAAAAAAAAAAACTTTACTTTTTAAGAGAAGTTTTAGTTTTATAATAAAATTAAGAAGAAGGTAGAGAGATTTCCCATATAACCCCTGCCCCTATTCATTTATAACCTCCTCCATTATCAACATCTCTATCTAGGATGGTACATTTTTTACCAAGGCTAAAACTACACTGACATATCATAATCACCCAAAATCCACACCTAAAGTACATTAAGTTTCACTCTTGCCATTATATATTCTATGGGTTTGGACAAATGTATAAGCACAAGTGTCCATTATTATAATATTGCACAAAGTATTTTCACTTCCCTAAAGTCCTCTTTTCTCTGCTTACTCGTCTCTCTCCACCGCCACTCTCTCTTGAAAACACTGATCTTTGCATTGTTGCCATTGTTATGCCTTTTCCAGATGTTATATTCCAGAAATCATACAGTATGTAGCCTTTTCAGATTAACCTCTTTCAGTATATGCATTTAAAGTTCTTCCATGTCTTTCTTGGCTTGATAGCTCATTTATTTTTAGTGTGAAATAATAGCTGTGTTTTCAGCTGCTTAAAATATTACTGTTTTCTTTCTCCACCTTCTTTCTCTTCTTAACATAACAACTCATTCTTCGATTAACTATATTTTTCTCTATTTTAAATTATCTGTCCCTATCCTGTAAACTGTAAATTCCATGAGGGGACTTATGATGTCTGTCCTTCCACTATATTGGAACTCACCAGTGCTTATTACAGGACTTGATAAATGGTGAAAAAACTAATAAATATGTGAAAACAAAAGACACTTCTTTTTTAATAGTTACAAACTATGAAGATGTGGTCAATACATAAATGGTGGTACATATATTCAGAAGTATAATATTAAAATATTAATAATAAAGGATAATAAAATAATGATATTTAAAATATATCATAGATCTCAAATAATAATGAAGTGATATAATCGTACATAAGTAGTTTGAAAACAACTATGTATAAAAAGGTATTTATAAATCATATGAAACTAATATATTTGAACTTATAATATACTTTGCAAAAATTTGGGGTAAATTTGGGTAACTTTTAAAGTCTCTTTATACCAATTTATGAAATAGGCATATGCTACTTAATGTTAATAAATAGAGCAAAAATGATTAATAAAAAGCCTTCCAATATATTTCTTAGATTTTTTAAATAAAGATAATTGTTTTCCTGTATGTACACAGTATCAAAACATGTATTAATTTAATTAAAATGCCATTCAGAATACAAATAAATTCATTTGGCTTTTGGTTTCAGTGACAAGTATTTAATTCAGTAAATTTTTCTCTTTTAAGTGATCATGCAGACACTGTAAATATAACTTAAGTGGATTTTTTTCCTGACATATGTATACTTATATTTAATATTTACCTATGTAACAGTATGCTACAATGACAATCTATAGATTGTAGACTATAGGTATAATTATAGATATGGTTTATATTGTTATATGTAGTTATATGAGGACCTACATACACACAAATATATGTGGACACTAATACACTAATATAAATAGAAATGTAAGTAATGTATATTTGATATATATTAATATATTTTCAGACATCAGTCAACATGACAGAAAAACTACACCTCCACCTCAAACTCTTTTTTTAAAAAAAGTGTGTTTATTTGAAGAAAATTCATCTATAACATTAAGAGTACTAAGTAAATAGAGAAAGTTCAAACTAAAGAAAAGGTTTTTAACAACGATTGTTGTATGATTAAAACAATAACAACAACAACAATAACAAGAAAAATCAGTGCATTATCTGAGAAAAGTCACACCCAAAAGCTCATATAGTCAAAGAAATACTGTGGAGATGTAGCTCTAGGGTGAGAAATTGTTCTAGGATGAGGTTTAGGAGGCAGCAATCTCAGGAAAAGTGGGCCTGAGACAGTATGAAGATGATTGGAAAAATTCATTTTTAACTGTATTTTTTGCATCTACTGTACAAAAGAGATAGCAACAGAGGCATTTATTCAGACTGTAAGGTATAAAAAAGAGTTCTTAGTCATCCAGTAAGAGCAGAGCTCTAGACAGCTTACAAGCACTCAGAGGAAGAGAGCCCTACACTTGTAATAAATGCAGCATGTACTGACAATCTTTTGATAAGTCTTTTGAATAACTGCTTTCAAAGAACAGGTAAACAGAAATTTTTAAACAGAAAGGTGAGCTGATAAATAAGCATTGCTAAATATTAGCAAAAAAAAAAAAAATACAAAATTTGGCAAACTACTCCAACACCTAAGAAAATCAAGAGCAAAGGGAAGATATATTTAAATTAAATATAACATAAATATTTAAAAAGCCAGTGATTTACTATAAAATATTAAGACCTGGAATTCTGCTTCTGGTTAAGATATAGAGAGCCACAGCCCTAAATCTACTCTGGGATACAACTAAAAAAACAAGTAACTTTAAAAAAGTAACTATGTACATATACAGGTATACATGGTTTTATTGCACTTCACTTTATTGTACTTCATAATGAATTTTTTTACAAATTAACTGTTTATTGTAAGCCTGTGTCTATCAGCACCATGTTTCCAGCAGCATTTGTTTACTTTTTGTCTCTGTGTCACATTTAGGTAATACTTACAATATTTCAAATGTTTTCATGATTACTATATTTGTTATGATGATCTGAGATCAATGATCTTTGAGATTATTATAATTGTTTTGTGGCACCACAAACCATGACCATACAAGATGGCAAACTTAAACCATAAATGTGTGTGTTCTGACTACTCCACTAACAAGACATTCCCCAATCTCTCTCCTTCTCCTTGGGGCTCTCTATTCCCTGAGACACAACAATACTGAAATTAGGCCAATTAATAGCTCTACGATGGCCTCTCAATAATCAAGTGAAAGGAAGAGCCACACATCTTTAACTTTAAGTCAAAAGCTAAAAATGATTAAGCTTAGTGAGAAAGGCATTTTAAGCTGAAAAGCTGAAATCTAGGCTTCCTTCACCAAAAAGTTAGCTACGTTTCAAATGCAAAGGAAAAGTTTGTTGTTGTTGTTGTTGTTTTTTAATAAATTAAAAAGTGCTACTTCAGCTAACACATGAATGATAAAAAAGTGAAACAGCTTTATTGCTGATATGGAGAAAGTTATAGTGAGTGGTCTGGATAGAAGACCAAACTAGCCACAAAATTTCCTTAAGCTAAAGTTTAATCAAGAGCAAAGCCCTAACTCTCTTCAATTTTATGTTGTCTAAGAGAGATGAGAAAGCTGCAGAAGAAAAGTTTGAAGCTACCAGAGGTTGGTTCATCAGGTTTAAGAAAAGAAGTCATCTCAATAACATATAAGTGCAAAGTGAAGCAGCAAGTGCTGATGTAGAAGCTATAGCAAGTTATCCAGAAGATCTAGCTAAGATAATTAATAAAAATGGTTTTAGTAATACCATATTTTCATTTAGATGAAACAGTCATATTAGAAGAAGATGGCATCTAGAATTATCATAGCCAAAAAAGAGAAATCAATGCCTGGCTTCAAAATTTCACAGGACAGGCTGACTCTCTTATTAGGAGTTGATGCAAGTGGTGACTTGAAGATGAAGCCAATGCTCATTAACCATTCTAAAACTCCTAGGGCCCTTAAGAATTCTTAAATCTACTCTTCCTATGCTTTATACATGGAGCAACAGCCTAGATGAGAGCAGATCTGTTTACAACACGGCTTAACAAATATGTATACCTCACTGTTGAGATCTATCACTCAGAAAAAAAATAATTATTTTGATTGAAATCAATGACAATGTACCTGTTCACTAAAAGTTTCTGATAGAGATATGCAATGAGATTCATGTTGTTTTCACGACTACTGACTGAACTTCTATTCTGCAGCACATGGATCAAGGAGTAACTATGACTTTTAAGTTTTTTCATTTAATAAATACATTTCATACCAGCAAGAAAGGAGTGGAAACAAATATTCAAACTATCAAATGAAAGGAACTATCAGCCAAGAAGAATGTCTCCAAGAAAGCTGTTCTTTAGGTATGAAGGAGAAATAAAAACCTTTCCAGTCATACAAAAGTTGAGAGAATTTTCTGTTATGAGGCCTGTATCACAGGAAATACTGAAAGAGGTCAGCCCACCTGAAACGAAATGACAAAAAATACATAACTATGAGTAAGGAGACTAGCAGGCGAAATGAAGCAGAGCAGTGCAACCGTTATTAAAACAGAATTAAACAATAAGAGAATTGCTACTGCAAGATAGAAATGAATGTTCAGCATGCATAGGGACTATTTTGGACAATAACAGAAAAGGGGAGGAATCAAAGAACCAAATTCGTAAAGAGGAATAGAGATAAAGCATGGGCGGAAGAAAATTGACTACTGTATATATATTAGAAGAAATATATATATATATATATATATACATATATATATATATATACACACACACACCCATTTTTACATATTCTTAATGGTAACCACATGCCAAAGATCCAGAACTGAAGGACATAACATAAAACAAGAAGGACCAGAGAGAAAATCCACAAAACTCGACCATATTAAAAAAAAACAAATTCAGAAATGCAAGAACAAGGTATTAATGGACAGACCAGGCTACCAGAAAGCTAAAGGTAAAATGGCTATAGGAAAATCTCACATTTTAATAATACATACATACAGAGGCATCACTCTGCCTGATTTCAAATCATACTACAAAGTAATAATAATTAAAATGGCATGGTATTGGCAGAAAGACAGATACACAGACCAATGGAACAGAATTGAGAGCCTAGAAGTAAGCCTATGTTTTATTGGACAAATAATTTTCAACAAAAGAGCCAAAAATATACAGTGGAGAAAGGAAAGCCTCTTTAATAAATGATGCTGGGAATATTGAAAGCCACCTGCAAAAGAATGAAACTAGACTGTTATCTATCTCCACACACCAAAATTTACTCCAAATGGATTAAGGACCTAAATATAAAACCTGAAACGATAAATTTCATAGAAGAAAACATAGGAACTAAACTCATGAACCTTGGACTTAAAGAGGAATTTATGACCTCAAACAAAGGCAAGGGAAATAAAAGCAAAAATAAATAAATGAGACTACATCAAACTAAGAAGCTTCTGCACAGTAAAAGAAAATATGATCAAAGTAAAGAGACAACCATCTGAATGGGAAAATATATCTGTAAGCAACAGCTCAGATAAGGGACTAATATTTAAAATATACAAAGAATTCATGTAACAGAAGAACAACAAAACAACTACCAATTCAATTAAAAAATGAACAGAGTACTTCTCCCACAAAGACAAACAAATGGCCACCAAATATATGAAAGGATGCTCAACATCGCACCTTTTAGGGAAATGAAAATTAAAACCACAATGAGATACCATCTTGCATCTGTTAGAATAGCTTTTTTCAAAAGAACAAGTGATATCAAGTGTTGTAGAGGATGTGGAGACAAAGGAACACTCATATATTGCTAGTGGGACTGCAAATTGGTATAGTCACTATGGAAAACAGTATGGAGGTTCCTCAAAAAGTTAAGAATTGATCTACCATATGATCCAGAAATCCCTGTACTGGGTATTTATCCCAAAGACTTGAAAACATATATCCGGAAAGATATTTGCATACCAATGTTCATAGCAGAATTATTCACGGTGTCCAGAACATGGAAGTACCCCAAGTGTCCTGCAATAGATGATTGGATAAAGAAGCTGTGGTACATATATACAATGGAAAATTACTCAGCCATAAGAAGAGATGAAATACTGCAATTTGTGACAACATGGATGGACCTTGAGATAATCATGAAAAGCAAAATAAATCAGATAGAAAAAGTTGAAAACCACATGATATTACTCATATGTGTGATATTAACCTAAAAGCAACAAAGAAAGCAGACAAACAAAAACAGATAGACAATAGATTAGTAGTTACCAGAGGGTAAGAGGGGAGAAAAGGCGGGGGAGGTACGTAGGGTAAAAGGGGTCAAATATGTGGTGACAGGAAGAAATCTAACTATGGGCAGTGCACATACAATTCTTTCTCTCTCTCACCTAAAAGCAACAAACAAATAGCACAAACAAACAGAAACTCATGGACATGGACAATAGACTAGTGGTTACCAGAGGGTGGGGAGGAGGAGGTAGATGGGGTGAAAAGGGTCAAATATGAGGTGAAAAGGTTCAAATATGTGGTCACAGAAAGAAATCTAACTATTGGAGGTGAACACACAGTGTAAATATATATTATACTCACTGTTGAATTGTACAGTTGAAACTTATTGGATTTTGTTAACCAATGTCACCATAAAAATAAATAAATAAATTGAAATACATTTTGTAAGGCTATAGTTGTCATAGATAGTGACTCAGGACAAGTAAATTGAAAACCTCAAAGAAAGGATTCACATTCTAAATGTCACTAAGAACATTCATCATTAATAGGAGTTTGTAAGAAGTTGATTCCACCTCTCATAGATGGCTTTAAAGGGTTCAAAATTTCAGTTGCAGAAGTAGCTGTAGATGTGGTGACATGGCAAAACAACAAAAATTGAAATGGAGCCTGAAAACTTGACTGAATTGCTTCAATCCCTTGATGACACTTTAATAGATGAGGAGTTGCTTCTTATGGATAAGCAAAGAAAGTGGTCTCTTGAGATAAAATCTACTCCCGGTGAAGATACTATGGATATTCTTGAAATGATAACAAAGATTTAGAATATTATACAAACTAGTTGATAAAGCAGCAACAAGTTTTGAGAGGATTGACTCCAATTTGAAGGAAGTTCCACTGAGGACAAAATGTTAAACAGCATCGCATGCTACACAGAAATTATTTGAGAAAGAAAGAGTCAATCCTTGTGGCAAACTTTACTGTTTTCTTATTTTGAGAAATTGCCATAGTGGCTGTGGCAACCATGACCCTGAACAGTAAAAAGTCATCAACATTGAGGCAAGACCCTTCAACAACAAAAACATTATGACTGCCTGAAGACACAGGTGATGGTTAGCTTTTTTTTTTTTTTTTAGCAATACAGTATTTTTCAATCAAGGTATGTACACTTTTTACACATAATGTGATTGCACACTTCATAGACTACAGTATAATGTAAACATAACTTTCATATGTACTAGGAAACCAAGAAAATGTTGCAATTCACTTTATTGCAATGGTCTGAAAGTAAAACCCACAATGTCTCTAGGGATTCCTGTGTATTTTCAAAGACTTCAAAGATCTGGAGATTCAAGAGAATCTAAAAAAAATAAATTTAAAAAGTACAATGCGGTCTACAGCCGTGCTATCCTGAACAAGCCCTATCCCATCTGATCTCAGAATCTAAGCAGGGTCAGGCCTGGTTAGTACTTGGATGGGAGACCACCAAGAAAGACCAGGTGCTATAGATGCAAATAAATAAATAAATAAATAAATAAATAAATAAATAAATAATCGAATAGACGAATAAATAAATAAATAAATAAGGGATTGTAAGCTGACAAGATCCTCGCAATCTGTGAGGTCAACCAAGGGTTGCCTCAGCACCACCCCTCCACCACCCCCAAAAAGTGAAATGCTGTTTTTACCTGAGTAGACATCAATAGTTATTTTCCTTTCTGAGGCATGTCCTGAGTATGAGAACAGACAAGAAAACACTGGGCTAGTTGTGGACAAATTGAACCTTCATGGAGATGAAAAAATCTAATTGAAACTTTAAGAGCCTTGTAAGCTGTTATGACAAATTGGAATTTTTAAGAAGCTCTAAGCATTCAGTTGTTTTTCACCTGCTAAATTACTCTAAAAGACTTTTACTAAGTAATGGGTAGTGCAAGAAATGTGTATCTTGAATGAAAAGGTAAAGAGTTTCTCTACTCACATTTCTTCAGTACATGAGTAAAAATTTCTAGCATAAAGGACAAGCTTACAATTGACACAATTTAGTTCTTATAATCCTGAATGCAACCTAGCCCTGATCAATTTGATCAAATGATCACCTTCTCAGTCTAGCTGATTTTGATATGTAGTATTATTACTGTACACAATGACCAGTACACTTTTAAGAGAACAAAAGAATAGAGCAGCTAATAGAAGCAAACTTCAAAGGACATAAATATTAAAAAAACAAACAAACAAACAAACAAACAAACAAAAAACAGAGAATAAAGACATCCTACATTTAATAGACTAAAAGAAAGAATGACAACTGGTTACTTATATGAAGCTGTGAAAGTCAGGAGACAATGAAATGCACAAGGTCTGAATTTATCCCTACACTTTAATATAGAAAAAAGATAAATATATGAAACATTTTCAAGACAATGAACATTATCAGACTATGAAGGATGATGATTCCTGAGAAATGGAAAACAGGTGAAATGAGTGCAACTGTGGCCGAAGAATACTGACTGCATGTTTCCACACCATGATGAAGACAAAGGGGAATGAATATACAGTTGAAAATACTTTCTGGGTTGATGAAATGAAGCTGAGTAAACCAAAGCAGTATTTATTTAGAGGACATACTGACAAATAGAAAGATGCGCAGAGAGAATTTAAGAAATATGCAGTTAGCTTTGAGTTTCAGCAAACCACTGATCAATGAATGTGTGTGAGGAATATTCTGGATGCCACTGAATGACATAACAGGATTGGAGATTGGAGGGAACAGTACTGAGTACTCAGAGAACCTGGGGCAACCACTCTTCCCACCAGGCAGCTGCCAAAACTTCATGATTCTTTGGGCATCGGATCCAGTACACAAAAGAATTCTGCTATAGTAGTAGGAAAAATTAGAGCTGAGCTTAAACAAAGGTCTGGTCTCAACTAAAAATATTTTAGATCAAGATATAAATCCAAAAAATGTCTTAAGATTAGGACATAAAAATATCAACCTGTCTTTCGGCTCTGGATCACTACACACTCTATGACTTTCCAGCTCAACAGCGTCAAGAAAAGAGAGAGGGAGAGAGAGTGAGAGAGAGAGAGAGAGAGAGAGAGAGAAATGGGGTCAGGGTGGGGGTAGAGAGGAGAGGGAGAGACATATTAAAAAAATATTTAAAGGCTAAAATAAAAAAAGAAATATTAAAAAGAAAAAGAGAAAGAAAAAATGAATCCTTCTCTGAGAACTAACAAGAGGGGAAGTCACTTTTGTACTTTGCTCGCTTGGGCTTACCCAGAGTCTGCTTTGGTGTCAGTTGGTCCAATTGTGAGCCAGCAGCAGCCCAAGCTCACTCACCTCTGCTCAGGCCCACCCAGGGCCCTGGCCAGGTGTTTCAGGTGTACCACGTGTCCAAGCAGCCCTGCCACCAAGTATGGGGGGAGGGGAGCTGCAAGCCCCATCTTCTGGGGCTTAAATAATCAGCATCAAAAAACATTTTCCCCCATTTCCCCTGACTGCTATAATCTTAAATTGCCAGGAGCCTGGTGCCTATATTTATAGAGAAATGCATGCCCCAGAGGCCACTGTACATAGCATTTGCCAGTCTCTTGAAAAATTTTTACAATTTGGAGGGATTCCCAATTGTTATTTATTTATTTATTATTTATTTTTTTAAAAAAACTGGAGCTTTTTGGGCATCGGATCCAGTACACAAAAGAATTCTGCTATAGTAGTAGGAAAAATTAGAGCTGAGCTTAAACAAAGGTCTGGTCTCAACTAAAAATATTTTTTTTTTTAAATTGTTTTTTAAAGCAGCTTCAGGAAAAGACAGTTGAAAATCATAAACTTTCAAGGAGGGCCATATTGTTTTTGAGACCCTATTGTCTGCTGTGTTGCTCTCTCACACAAGCTGTTCTTGAAATCCTCTTTCTGGTCCTCCGTCTCTATGAGCCTACTACAGCTTCTGTTGGTTTCACTCTGTGCCACCTGTGGGCCCCCACCTAAGCCACAGCTCCAAGAAGAGTCCCTTTTGACCTGCATGATCCCTACAAGAAGTCTTTCTGGTGGGGCTTAGGTGTCCTGTTGTCACTTATTGTTTTATCAGTTTTGTCAGCTGCTTTAAAAAACAAAAATCTTTTTCATGAATTCGTAAGTCATCTTCAGCCCACAATTTATAGGAGCCTTGTCCTCCAGATACAGTAGAGGACAGCCCTTCTCCGGTGGTGGCATTGTTAGAGATGCTGGTCATTTTCCCTCCTAAATTCACTTAGAATGATAACCACTTCAGTTCAAGATAGTGCATTTGAGGTGCTTTTTTTTTTTTTTTAAGTTCTGTTTTAGAAATATATCTTATGCTCTAAAGATTTTATGCAATTTCTAAAAATATGCATAGAAGTTGAGTCTGTGATGTTAGGCCATAGATCAAGTTTCAGTAAATTTAAGAAGATTGAAATCCTATCAAGAATCTTCTCTAAAGATGATAGTCTGAATCTAAAAATCAATTACAAGAAAAAAAAAAAAACCTGAAAAACATACAAACATGTCTAAGGTAAACAACATAATACTAAACCATAAATGGATTGACAATGAGCAAGAAGGAAATCAAAGGATATCTTGAGACAAATAAAGAAAAAAAAAACACAATGACCCAAAATCTAGAGTACACAGCCTAAGCGGTTCTTAGAAGAAAATTAATAGCAATACAGGCCCACCTCAAGAGAAACAAAATACTCAAATAAGGAATCTAACTTTACACCTAAAGGAACTTGAAAAAGAGAACAAACAAGTCCAAAGTGAGTAGAAGTGAGGAAATAATAAAGATCTGAGCAAAAATAAATGTAATTGAGACTGAAAAAATAGAAAAGATTAATGAAACTAAGAGCCGGTACTTTGAAATAATAAACAAAATTCATAAACCTTTATTAGACTTTTCAAGAGAAAAAGAGAGAGGGCCCAATAAATAAAATCAGAAAGAAGTTACAACTGATACCACAGAAATACAAAGGATTATAAGACAATACTATGAATAATTGTATTCCAATAAAGTGGACACCTTGAAAGAAATGAATAAATTCCTAAAAGCAAACAATCATCAAAGACTAAATTAAGAAGATACAGAAAATCTGAACAGACTGATTACTAGTAACAGAATTTTA
>NW_006432491.1:2318873-2320388 GCF_000325575.1 Pteropus alecto | reverse complement strand
ATAATAATAATAATAAAACTATCAACAAACAAAAGCCCTGGACCAAATTGGATCAGTGGTAAATTCTACCAAACTTTCAAATAAGAATTAATACTTATCCTTTTTAAACAATTTCGAAAAATTGAATAAGAGAGAAAGCTCCCAAACTCATTTTATAAGGCCAGCATTACTGTGATAAGTAAACACGCACACACACACACACACACACACACACACACACACACACACAATGATAATTACAGGGCAATATCTTTGATGAATATAGACATAAAAATGTTCAAAACAAAGGATAAATGTTGTATAATCATATAGACAGACGCAAAAAACTGTATGACAAAATCTCAATATTTATTTATAATAAAAACTCTCAGCAAAGTGGAGATAGATGAAACATACTTCAACATAATAAAGGCCATATATGACATACACTAGAGCTAGCATCATACTAAATGCTGAAAAGCTAAAAGCTTTTTCTTTAAGAACTGTAAAAAGCAAGTATGTCCACTCTCATCATTTTTATTTGGCACAGTATTGGAAGTCCTAGCCAAAGCAATCAGACAAGAAAAATAAATGAATGGCTTCTAAATTAGAAAGGAGAAAGTAAAACTGTCATTATTTGTACATTGTGATACTATAGAGAAAGAATGCTAAAGACTCCAGCCCCCAAAAACATTAGAACAAATAAATAAATTCATGAAAATAGCAGGATACAAAATTAACATTCAGAAATTGTTTGCATTTCTATACACCAACATCAAATCATCATAAAGGAAAATTATAAAAATAATTCCACTTACAATTTTATCAAAATAATCAAATACCTAGGAATAAATTTAACCAAGGAAGTAAAATCGGTACTTGAAAAAACTATAAGATATTAATGAAATTGAAGAAGATAAAAATAAGTGAGAGAATATACTGTGTTCAGAGATTGGAAGAATTAACATTGGTAAAATGTCCATACTACCTAAATCAATATACCAATTCAATACAATTTTTATGAAGATTTCAATGACTTTGCAGAACTAGAAGAAATAATGCTAATATTTACATAGACCCACAAAAGATTTTGAATAGCCAAAGCAATATTGAAAAAGAACAAAGTTGGAGGTATTGTGCTACCTGATATCAAAGTATACTATAAGGTTTTAATAGTTTATACAGCATGGTAGTGACATAAAAACAGATAAATACATCAGTGAAACACAATAGAGAGCCTACAAATAAACCCATGCGTATATAGTCAATTACTCTATGACAAAGAAAGCAAGCATATATAATGGAGTAAAGACTATCTCTTCAATAGATAGTGTTGGAAAACCTGAACAGATACATGCAGAAAATAAAACTAGACTACTTTCTTACACCATATAAAAATAAACTCAAAATTGATGAAAGACTTAAATGTAAAATCTCAAACCATAAAACTCCTAGGAGAAAATTATCTCACAATGTTCTTAGTAATTTTTTGGATATTTTTTCTCTGGTGAAACAAAACAAAAATAGAAAGAGAAG
>NW_006432491.1:2291418-2318763 GCF_000325575.1 Pteropus alecto | reverse complement strand
GAAGGAAGGAAGGAAGGAAGGAAGGAAGGAAGGAAGGAAGGAAGGAAGGGAGGGAGGGAGGGAGGGAGGAAGAAAGAAAACTGATGTTTTGCAGTGATGGAAAACATCAACAAAATGAAGAGACAACCTACTAAATGGAAGAATATATTTACCAATGATACACCCAATTACAAGTTAATATCCAAAATATATAAGGAACTTATACAATTTAACACCAAAACAAAACAAAACAAAAAAATCCAATTATAAAATGAACAGAGAACTTGAATAGATATTTCCCAGAAGAGAACATATAGATGACAAACAGGCATATGAAAATAGATTTTGCATCACTAATCAACAGGGAAATACAAAATAAAACCACAATGAAATGTCACTTCACACTTTTCACAATGGCTATCATCAGTAAATCAAAACACAAGTGTTAGTGATAATTTATAGAAAAGGGACCCCTTGTGAGACTGCAAATTAGTATAGCCACTATGGAAGTTTTCCCAAAAATTAAAAATAGAGCTACCGTCTGACCCAGCAATTTCATTTCTGGGTATTTATCCAAAGAAAACCAAAATATTAATTTATAAAAGTATATACACCCTCATGTTCATCACAACCTTATTTACAATAGCCAAGATATGAAAGGAACTTCTATCTCTTGATAGAAGAATAGGTAAAGAATATGTTATATATATTATGGAATATTATGCATCCATAAAAATGAATGAAGCTATCTGAGAAACCATGGTGGATCTAGAGTTTATTATGCTAAATGTAATAAGTCAGATAGAGAAAGACAAATACCATATGATTTCACTTATATGTAGAATCTGAAACAAAATAAATACATAAAGAAAAATGGAAACAAAATTCACTTTATGAAGAAGTGGGACTTGCTCGATGACTGGAGTTAGGCTCTATTTAAAAAACACCATCGTAATTCATAACATTAACAAATTAGTAAAGAGAAATTGAATAATGTCAATAGAAGCAGAAACTTCAGTTGACAAAACTCAGTATACATTGTTGATAAAAAGTTTTAGCATACTAGGTATAGAAGAAATTTTTCAACCTGACAGATGGGGAGGACACATAGGAAACAAGAGATAGCATCATGATGGTGAAAGATTGAAGATTTGTCCTTTTGGATCATGAACAAGATAAAAATAACTTTGCTCACTATTTGGAAACATCATTATATTGGTGCTTCTAACTTGTATGATAAAGTAAAGGGGGAAATGTTTCTAGATTGGAAAGAAATTAAAATTGTCTTCATTACTTGGATGGCGTGATTGACAATGAAAAATCTTATGGACTCTACGAAGATTCTATTAGAACTAATAAATAAGTTTAGCAAAGTCGCAGAATTTTATATCAGTAGGAAAATCAATTGTGTTTATATATAGTAGTGACAACTGAGCATTTAAATTAAAGAAAAAATAGTTTTAAAATAACATGAAATAGTTAAAAATAATAAATAAGGATACAGCTAATAAAATATATACGGGACCTAATTAAAACTACAAAATATATCTGAGATAAATTAAAACCTAAATAAATAAAAATAAACCAATTTTATGGATTGGAAAACTAAATATTTTTAAGATTTCAGTTCTTTACCAATTGATCTGCAGATTCAATATAATACCTATAAAAATCTTGGCAGACTTTTTGTAGATTTCAACAGGCAGATTCTGTCAATCGTATGGAAATAAAAATAACTTTTAATAATATAATAAAAAGAAGAAATTTTGAGGACTAGCAATGTCTATCCTATCTCAAGGCCTATTCTAAAAATTAAAAAAAAAAAGTAGCATTGGCATTATGATAAAAAATATAGCAATCGAATACTATAGAATGTTTTTTTGCATCCATAAGTATATGGTTAACATGAATTTTCAAGAAAAGTTAAAGGCAAATCAATGCAATAAGATAATTTTTCCAAAAAATAATACACATACATACACATAAATACATACATATATAAACTTACATGTGTATATACATCACTGGAGCAACTACATATCCATATGCAAAAGCGAAGCAAAAAACAAAAACAAACAAAAAAATGATTCATAGCCTTTCTGTAAAACAAATATTACTTACTTTTGGGAAAATAAAGCAGGAGAAAATGTTTTTGACTACAAATTAGACAAAGATTTCTCAGACATGACATTGACAAATTAAAAAAATATATATAAACTATTCATCATTTTTAAAGTTCTGCTTTTTGAAAGACAATTTTATGATGATGAAAAGGCAAACCATATTTTCAGTTTATCTGGTTTTATATGTAAGGCACTTACATATAAAACCAGAACTTACATATAAAACCAGATAACATCAAATAAAAAGCCGAACAGACTGAAAAATTCACAACTTTTCTTGGGTCCTTAAAAGAGGAGAGTGCACAGGGCAAAACCCTACCCTGTGAAATTAGAGTGACAGAAGAGGATACATGGAGTTGGAGCTTCCCAGAACAGATAGGAGCTAATGAAAACCATCAGAGGAACCAGTTCTGGGATAGCAAAATGTGAATAGTAATTGATGAATTGCTGGAATTTCAGTGTGGGCAACATAGAGTTAAAGATTCTAGGGGGACCTAATCCTCGGGGGAAGGAGTAACTCCCACAATACTGTAAGATTTACTTTCAGGAGTAAATTTTACCAGGTTCTCAGAGTAAATTTCAAAGAAAAAAATCCCCTCAGATTTCTGGTATGGGAAGGGAATAAGGAATCATTTTGAAAGATGCCAGAGCACTCTTGTTATCTTTAAAAAAGCCTGCTCTCAAGGGAAACTAGTTAACTAGAGCGTAAGCTGCAGAAATATTGTCAGAGCCTAAGAGACCTGGGGAAGGGAAATAACCAGTTTTAGTTTATTTGAAGCCATCTTATTTCACCTAAAAGGGAGGAAAAAAACTGAGAAACACTTGTGAGGTTCACAATCCAGAAGCATAGACCCACTAAAAGACTGAAACCTGATCATAATACTATAAGACAATTCTTTGTCCCCCAAACCCCACCAACAAAAACCTCTTTATAATTGTTTCGTATTCACAGAACATTACATATGGCTATCAAGAAAAAATTAAAGGGCATACCAAAAGGTAGAAACACAATTTGAAGAGACAAAACAAGCATCAAAACCAGACATGACAAGAATGTTAAAATTTTCAGATAGAAAATTTAAACAATTGTAATTAATACGCAAATAAAATGGACAGAGTAGACAGTATGCAAGAACAGGTGAGTAATGTAAGCAGAAAGATGGAAGTCCTAAGAAAGAATAAAAAAAAAAAAAAACTGTAACAGAGATGAAGAATACCTTCAATGGGCTTATTAGTCTACCAGTCATGGCTAAGAAAAGAATCTCTGAGATACAGGATGTATCAGTAGAATGCTTTGAAAGCAAAACACAAGGAGAACAAGGACTGAAACAAAACAAAACAAAACAAAAAACAGAACCAAATATCCAAGCACTGTAAGACCACTAAAAGGTATAATATATGCATAATGGGAAAACCTGAAAGAGAGAATTGAATAGAAGAAATGTTTAAAAAATAATGACTGGATATTTCCTCAAATTAATGTTAAGCTCAGAGAACACCAATCAGGATAAATACCAAAAAATAGCTCAATAAATTGTTTCAAATTATAGAAATTTAAAGATAAAGAAAATCTTTAAATAAGCCAAAGGGGGAAAAAGCACTCATAGTGAAACAAAGATTATATCTGACTTCTCCTAAGAAACAGTACAAACAAGAAGAGCATGGAGAGCAATATTTGAAGTGCTAACAGAAAAAAATTCACCAGCCTAATGTATTGTACCCTGAAAAATTATTTTTCAAAATTGAAGAAAGTATACTTTCTCAAACAAAAATGGAAGGAATTTGTTGTCAGTAGACTTATATTGCTAGAAATATTAGCAGAAGTTCTTTAGTAAGAAAACTTTATTCAGATCATTTTTAGTCTTTATTGTAGTTATGATAGTCTTAATTATGATACTCTTTCTGACTAGAGGCAAGATATTGGTTTTACTTTTCTAGTATGCATTTTTTAAAGAGATGCAAATGGACCTTGACAACATAATACAGTATTTCAGTCCTCATGCTTGTGAGTCATAAACACTAAGAAACATGAGCAAGTCAAAGTTAACCCCATTAATAGAAACAACTGTGCAATAAGAATCATTGGTGACATCATATAATTAATTGATGAACAATCAGTAAACTTGTATTGAGATATAATGAAGTTTTAAAATGTCTTCTTTCAAAAAAATATTTTCTTTGAGTTAGAAAACACTGAAAATTTAGGTATCATTGTCCACAATTGAATATTTCAAAACTGAAGCTTAGATATTTGAAATGACTTGCCTACGATGAGCTCGTAAATTTCCTGACACAAAATTTCAATGTAGACCTTACTCCAAGTGAATAGCTCAATTATATCTCAGTTACTTTTTTCTATCTAGTAGAATGGTTTTGAAAATTATGAAGTTAATTGTCTAACATGGCATAAATTAAATCCTAGAAAAATTTAGTTGGCTAAATAATCAAAGCAAATTTTTATCGGGATGAAGAAGGAAGCCCTTGTCTCCTTTCATGCTGTTTTTCTATACAAAACAGCCTTTCTTGTTGAACTGCATACAGACGTATATATTCATTTAACACAACACCAGGAGTTTTTGCCTGTAGCATTTCAAAGGAAGATTTTAATCCTTTAGAAAATGGTATTTCAGCACCTATTGTATTTAATTTTTTAACACTTTCTTTGGTTTTATTCTTGTAATTGCAGAGATCTCATTGACAAACTGATAATTTTATGTTTGTTGGTGACCTAAAAATAACTGATAGCAAATATTCTTTCACATTCGAGTTTATGATTTTTGAAAAGAAAATAAGATATCCATTTCTGTGTTTGGCGAAGTTTACACCTACTTTTCTATAATTCTAAATTAAGAGGTATACACATATGTAGTCTATCAAAGCATCCTCTCTCAATTTCAAGTTAAGAAAAATCTTGGGCAATCTAGTGTTTTACAATCTTTACTGATAACTGTCTGCTCTGGTTACCCTTGGGTTTTTTTTTCACCATGGTCACATTTGCAAGAAAATATAGCTCATAACAACTCTTTATAGACAAGTGGGAAAATGGTCAAGTAGAGTTTTCACATTAGAACAAATTCCCCAAAATAAATTGCACTACAATGGTTTATGGTTGTTAGAAGTTCTGCATTCAAGCTGTCAGATATAGTAAAACAAAACACAAATTTTTAAAATCCCAGGAATATATGTCCTGTACTCTTTAGAAGCAGCTGTTGAGGTCTTATTTGGCTGAAGAAATATATTTATGTGTTCAGATATTCTAAAATTTAAGCAACCAGATGTATATATTATTTAGTAAAATTAATCTTTTTCAGTACTTTCATCTTACTTTGAATATAAATTTCATGTTTGTCTTCACACTGACTTGTGTCTATTTTTTCATCCACTAGATAGAAACCTCCTAGAGATTAGAGTACTTTCATTATTCCTTTATTTTTAAGACAACAAATATTTGTGAAATAAATGAATTGAGATATTTATTTAGTGTCAATAGAGAATTAATTATCAGAATCAAATGTTTCCATTCAATTTTCGACTACATCATCAGAAAAATGGAAACAAAGATCAGTGGTGAGGTGCTGAGAAAGGCATAGACTATATTTCATACTGTATCAGATGTCAAAATAGAGTAAAGGAAGAGAAGTTTTGAAGCCTTGTGTTGGTGCAGCTCTGAGCTGACCAGTTGGCCTAACTGGCTGCTTAGATTTTTTGGCCTTATGTTTCGATCTAATTTTCTACAAAATAAGGGCAGTACTTATTGGTCCTGCATTACAGGCTTGCTTTAAGAAACTCGATACAATTCTTTATTTATTTTAACTGTGTCTTGCTCTAAAAAATTGTCTCTTCATGATAGTATAAGTGTGAAAGTTCTTTAAAGTAGTTAATGCATTATATATCTAATAAAAATTAATGGCATAATTTTGTCATCAAGTTTCTTCAGCAGTATTTCATTAATAGAACCAAATCAAACACATTTTTATGTATGAGCAAAACAAAGTTACATCAGAAATTCTTTGGGGCTATAGGTAAGAGAAAAGCCAAATGAGAGTGTTCAGAAGGTAGTTGAATAATGAAAAATGGTGCTGAATTTCTCTTCTCAGTATTTATCACAGGAATATAAGAAGTTTGCAGACTCTTTGAGATACATAATGGGGAAATATCTTAAGAGAGAAATATTGATTATATAACTTGGGAAGGATCTTTAGGACAGCAAGAGTGAGATAAATCTAGGTTTTTAAATAATTACTCTCAATTTCATGTGTTTCTTCTTTCTTCATTTGTTTTCTTGCTAGCATCAGTGATTCTATTGAATTTTTAATATATTTGTCTGGATTTTAGTCATTTTGTAGGTTATTTTGCTGCATGGGAAGTGTTCTCATATTCTATTTATGTTTTATTTATTATGAAGAACAATGAATTTAACAATAGTTTCAATCCATCTACTGTGCACTCAGATTATAATAATATAAGGTAAATTGGAGTGCTGGTTAAAAGCTCAAACTCTAGATTCAGATATACTTTGGAGGACTTCCAGTTTTGCATAAAGTAACTCTGTGAATTTAGGTTAAGATTTCAGTTCCCTATATCTGTATAACAAACCCCCTTAAGCTTAGTGGATTAAAATAATAACAACTTTTTAATTATTTTTTTATACTTTTGTAGGTCAGGAATTTAAGCAGGGTTCATGTGAGCAATTCTTGTAGCCATGAGTCATTGGACTGGTCATTTATACAACTGTTTAGCTGGTGATTGTACTAGCTTAGAAAAGCCAAAAGTTCTTCATTTATGTTTTCACTCGCATGTTAGGTGCATCAGTGTTCCCCTGCAACTCTCTCTCTCTCTCAAGCTCTTTTTGTTCTCTTTCTCTTTCTCTGTTTTTGTCCTTCTCTTTCTCTATCACATGGTGTCTCTCCATTCAACATTTCAACCTGAACTTATTTAGAGCCTGGTGGTCAGCTACCCTGTAAAACTTCCAGAACCCTTAAAGTCTAAGACTGGATCTGGCACAGCATCACTTCTGCCAAAGTCTGTTGGTCAAAGTAAGGCTCGAGGCCAAGTTATAAACTAAAAATTAAAGTCACCTCTTAACACGTCTGCAAAGAGGTTGGGAGAGGAATGAATGGTGGCTATCTTTGGAGACTCTGTAAAACAATCACACTAAACATTTCTGAGCATTCACCTCCTTGCTTATAAATGAAGGTGATAACTTCACAGAACTGTTATGTGGACTAAGTGAGATAAACTATAAATTATACAGTAAAGGACTTGTTATAGGTAAGAACTCACTATATGTGAGTCATTTTTATGCATCTAATAAATATTAATTTCATGTTATTATTATTTTCATTATATTACATAAATCCAAATTTAAAAAAAAATGAGGTAGTAACTACCAAAAGCTCATTTGAAAATTATAAAGAAGAAATGATACATTTATAATTCCATACCCACAGAATAAAACTGAGGTGTAATAGAGAATTCTGAGAATGACTTTCTGGTAGATGAAAATCAAATGAAAAAATATGTTGTCTGCTGAGTTGGTGGGGAAGGAAGGTGTTATAAGAGAAGAGTGGCCAAATTTCCTGCCATTAGATTTGCTTTTTGGAAACTATAAGTATGATAAAGGGCAGGGATGAGAAATGGGTAGAAAAGAGAAAAAAATATTAAAACTCAGCACTTGGAATCCCCAGTTATCAACAAATTGTCCACACTCATATTTAAATGTGCAACAACCAGGGGCATACTATTTGGGACAAAAAAGAAAAAAATTACCTAAGACAATTGATTAAATTATTTGGCAAGAACTAGGAAAACTAGCAAGGATATTGTCATTCTGGAGAAAATTAGAACATATTTAGGGACTTTTGGATAAAGGGAAACTCTTTATTCTATTATTCAAAAACAAAGCTTGCTCCTTGACAAGCCCTCCAGCATTTATAGAGTATGTGCTTCATGTCATCTTCAAATCAGTGGATAACAAAGGAATATCAGAAACTTGAAGAAATAGGTAAACTGAGAGAGCAAAACCCAGATGAGAATAGAAAGCTATCAGATGATACTAGCATAAAAAGGGAAAAAAGATCAATAGAACAGAATCAAAGGCTCAGAAATAAATCCAAACATACACAATAATTAACCTATGACAAAAGAGGCTAGAATATACAATAAGAACAGTCTCTACAATACATATTGTTAGGAAAACTAGACAGCCATATGCAAAAGAATGAAAGTAGAATACTCTCTTACCCTAGACACAAAAATTAACTCAAAATGGAATGGACGCGAATATAAATTCTTATTACTTGCAAACTTTAAAGGCTAATTTATATGACAGAAATTTTTCTGGAGATTCTGCTTTGTTACAATATATAGATGGCTTGCTTTTTGGCTTCCTTTCACAAGCCTCTTCACAGGAAGGGAGCATCACCTGCTAAAGCTTTTATCCTCAAAGGGGCATAACATTTCTAGGGAGAAACTGCAGTTTGTTTAATCTCGTTGTCATTTAGGGCATCTGATTGCAAAACAAGCACTGCACCTAAATTCGGATAGGCTTCATGGCATCTTGTGGTTCCCAAAACTCAAAATTAAGCACCAATTTTAAGTTTTGGGAGGCTAGTTAGTTATTGTCACAGTAGGTTTCAAACTTCTCTCTTATGGCCCAACCCCCATATTTTTTAATAAAAAATAAATAAAAAAAATAGCAAACCCGACCTTATTATTTGGAAAGATTAGGATGGCCTAGCTTTTAACGTATTAAAATAAAGCTTGATAAACCTCATGCCCTTGGACACCTAATTATCAACTTCCTTTTTTTTTTTTTTTTGAGAAGGAGAGAAATGCTCTTGGAGAGATCATCATACCCCATGGAGTACTACAGTCAGCAGCTGGATCCTGTGGCACGAGGATACCTGCCTTGCCTCAGAGCCATTCCTTCCATTGTCCATTTAGTTAAGATTCCCAAAGAAATAGTCATGGAATCCCTTCTAACCATCTTTGTACCCCCATTCAGTAGAAGCCCTCCTGAATTCTCACCACACTCAACACCTTCCAGCGAACCATCTTACCTACCATGAAATCCTCTTCCTAACCACTCCTCACATAACTCTTTCTCACTGTAATGATCTTAACTCTGACACCCTTCTTCCATACCCTATGGACAATATTCCTCATCACTGACTCTAATAAGTTACCTTTTGATCCCTCAGGATAATTTATAGAAAACAACGTTGGGTTTTCAGGTTTTGCTGATGCTTCTTATTTAAAAGGTGAAAATGGTAAATATTATGTTTGGTATGCTATTGCTCTACTTATATCATTGAGCCAGCACATTTGTCCTTGGCCACTTTGGCCCAAAAGGCTGAATTATACATTCTTACTTGGCCTGCATTTTAGCCAAGGGCAAAACTACTAATATCCATATGGACAGTGGGTATCATGACTTTGGAATGCTATGGAAACAGCAAGACTTTCTTATATAAAATTTAAAATGGCTTTTATGTTAAAAAAAATTGTTAGATGTCATAGTAATAATTGCCAGCCACTTTGGCATTCTAAATTTGATCTCTGGAAGCTGAGGGGAATCACGTTGCTGACATTTCCACCAAAACACTGGTAAAGGAGGATAAACCCCAAACCTCTGTCATGGTTCAAAGTAACTCACCCCCATATGTTGAATTAGAGAAATTGACTAGACATGCTCAACAATCAGCACCAGAAAAAAGCAATATCGGCAATCTAATGGCTGCTGGTTTGATAAAAACGCAAACAAACAACTTTGTTTGGACCAAATAAAAACCTGGTTTAAAAGAAGCCATATAGTTCCTATTATTGACTACTGTACATGTATTGAACCATTGGTCTACTGATAAAATGATAATACTCATAAATCAGTATTTGTGGGGAAGTATTAATGAGGCCTCAAAAAGCATCTACTTTGCTTGTCCCACCTGTCCAAAATATAATCCAGAGAAAATTTTTCACACTGCCCCCAGGACACTTTAAATTGCCTAATGGATCATTGGAGGATTGGTAAATTAATTTAAATAGTACACTTCTCATGAATATAAATATGTCTTGTAATGTTTTCTCACTGGACTGAAGTTTTCCCTGTGGACATACTACTGCCTCTTCTGTGGCTAAAATATGATTAGAAAACATTACCCTTACCTGAAGAAGCCCTCTCAATGTTTATAATGACTAGAGAACTCACTTTATAGTCAAAACAATATCTATTGTCACTTATTTTCAGCCCAAAGGCTTTATTTTGGTATTTCTTTTGAGGTAGGTTTACAGCAGCAAATTCTGTTTTTGTGTTTTCTGACAAAAAATTTACTTCACCTTTCTTTTTGCAGTATAGATTTACTGAACATAATATTCATGGTTTTTTCTTAAATGCTTTAAATGTATGATCAGAGTATATTTTTGTCACCATTAGTTCTGTTAAGAACTGAAAAGTTAATCATATTTGATTTCTATTGTATGTGATGAATCATTTTGCTCTTGTTTCAATTTGTTTTTTTGATCTTTGTCTTTCAACATTATGGCTATAATATATCTCGGTATGAATATCTGTGTTTATCTTATTTGTAGTTAATTAAGCTTCATGTATGTGTAAAGTTTTTATTTTAAATTTGAAAAACTGTCAGACATTATATCTTTGAATGTTTTTCTTTTAATTTATCTCTGCTGTCTATCTGGTTTTCTGAGTCTCTTTTATTTTATTTTTATTCTTCTCTCTGTCATCAAATCGAATAATATCTATTAATCTTTATTAAAATTTATTAATTCTTATTTCAGTTAGCTCAAATCTATTGTTGAGCTTTACAAATTTTTTACTTTGATTATTGTACTTTTTAACTCCAGAATTTCCATTTGGTGTTTTTTAAGAAAAATAATTTGTATTTCTTCATTGCTTTTTTCATTTAATAAGAAATTATTCATTTCTGTAATTCTTCGAACAGTTTTAATTAGTTATTTGAACATATTTTTAATGACTGCTTTGAAATTTTTGTCTAGACCCTTTTAAAAGAAGTTTCTGTTGCCTTCCTTCCCCGTCAACCCAGACATACACCTCCACGATATGAATCATGCTTCATTTTTTAATTTGCATGTCAATATTTTTGTTGTTGAAAATATATTTTAGCAACTATGGATACCAACACTCCTATAAGTGGCACTTAAATATATATGTATGTGTACGGAACAAATCACTGAATCAATTGGGCTTTCATAACTGTTAGCTATATGACGGGAAGCTGTGTCTGGTTTTACTCTTTTATTAATTTCAGATGCTTATTTTTGTTGTTGAAAATATATTTTAGCAACTTTGGATACCAACACTCCTACTTACACACACACACAAACACACACACACACACACACACACACACACACACACACTCAGTTGAGGACCTGTTTTTTGCTTTTGTTTGTTTGTTTATGTTTTAATACCTGGTTGGTTTATTTTAGTAAAGTCTATTTTATCCCAAATTGTGTTGCTTCTGATGTCACGATATAAAAGTTTCAACCCAGTTTATATAAATTTAAAGATTATCGCACATCAATATATTCCAAATTCTTGTACCAAATATGATTGTATCATGCTTCCCCTTTGATATAGTATTTAAATTGTTCCTATCTGTTTCTATTCCCAGGCAAGAATGGCCAACTTTTCTATTACCATACCTTATAAAGATGATTTATAGCACTATGGACTTTCTATTATTTGTTTTCCACTCTGTGTCCCCAACTAGACTATGAACTTCATCAGAACAAAAATTAGTCATATTTTAATCTTTAGAGCTTGAAATATAAGTGGCACTTAAATATATATGTATGTGTACGGAACAAATCACTGAATCAATTGGGTTTTCATAACTGTTAGCTATATGACGGGAAGCTGTGTCTGGTTTTATTCTTTTATTAATTTCAGATGCTTAACAATTCCCACCACTTGATGATACATTCCTTGATAATACAAGATGCTCTGCTACATAGGCTTTGACTGATACCATTCATTGAAGGATTGTGGGAGAAACTCTTATTTTAATGTGCAGTAGAAACTTACTGTTTCAAAGTTTCCTTCATCTTTTCTTTATTTCTTTTTTAGCAGCATTTTGATTAAAATTTGCATTTTAACGCACATACTAGAATTCTATAACTAATGCTAGGGAGCCTCAGCAGAACGCTGATATTAGGAGCCATATTCATAGCCTATGATAAGACATTACTTAAAGTATATATAATTTTGAAAAATAAAAAATTCTGAATCCATGACCTAGAGAACTATGATATAATAAGGAATAATTGTATTTTAAATTCAATTGCAGTGATTTTCTTGGTCCTTATTTGAACACGTTGTGAAGATTCCATTTTCATTTCACCATTACCACATAATATTATTTTTCTTTGCTCAAAAAAACCTTAAAATAAAATCAGCAAATGGGAGTTTATTTAGTGCCTAGGACATATGGAAGTCAGCTGTATGTTAGGTACTGAAAATTTATATAATAGAAAAAAGCTACCATTTACAATGACATGGATGGTCCTAGAGGTTATTATGCTGAGTGAAATAAGTCAGACAGAGAAAGATAAATACCATACGATTTCACTTATATGCGGTATCTAAGGAACAAAAAGAACAAACTAATCAAAAACAGACTCACAAATATAGTGGACAATTTGGTGACAGACAGAGGGGAGGGGTTTTGGGGGGTTGGGAGAATGGGGTGAAGGGTTAAAGAAGTACAAATTAGTAGTTGATAGTTGGGCATGGGGATGGGGAGCACGGCAGAAGGAATGCAGTTAGCATTAATGTGATGGTTAAGTGGAGGGCCAGAGAAGGGAGGAAGCAATTGCGGGGATCGTTTTATGAACAAAATAGATGTCTAACCAATGTACTGTATACTTGAAACTAATTTAAGTAAATAAATTTATTTAAAAAAAATACACAGTGACTTTTAAAAGTGAACTTAATATTTTCCTCATATTTTTAATATAAAGTATAAGGGATTATAAAAGTCAAAACTATACATGACACTCTAATGAGAGAAGCAATATGCTATTGTAAAGAAAGTAAGAATAAAAATCAGTTTTGTCTTATTTCAAATCTTGTCCTATCCACTATTTCCCACATTCTTCTATTATATTTTCAGTTTAAAATAATGACTTTTTAAAAAAGGAGTTATAAAAAGGAAAACATACTAACTGACTTAAATCAACATGTAAAACATGAAACAAATATTTCTTGACCAAGAATTAAAGTGTATGAAAAATATTGGTAACTGGAAATAAAAGGAAAAAATAACCCAAGAGAATGAACAGTAACATCAGCTTATTACTTTATTGAATTCTCCATAAAAATCTAGTTCATAAACTTTTGAATAGCACAAACACATCCTAAGAGGTTATGCAGTGTATTTTATAGGAATTTTTAATCAGAAAATTAAAAAAATACTATCATATAATTCATAATCAATACATGAGAGATAATAATAGTAGATATTTGTGACTATATAAATATACTGATTTAAATAAAAGGTAACTGAAAAAGTGATGAAATAAAATGAAGATATGAAAATGTAATATAATGATTTGAAAATTAATGATGATAATTTTGAAAATTAAACTTTGTATTTTTGATAAAAGCCATATTGTGGGAAAAATATCAACATTTATATAAGCAAGATTCAATTCCAATTGATAATGCTTTCTTTGCTGCAATAATATGTGCCTTAGCACCATGTTAGAACAATTTGTGGTAATTATTAGAAAGAAATGGAGTTAGACACTTTCCAAGGCTTTTTGACATTGCATGAAAATGTGAAATGTGCATTACAAGCAATATGCAGTTGAAAACTGTGCCAGCACACTGCCTTGAGTTTTCAAATTTTATTATGGAAAATCTGTAAAAAGCACTAAGTAGAGACTCCATATTTTATTTAGTTTAAAAATATTTTAATTAAATTTATATCCGAGTTATTTATTTACCCTATTAAAGCATAGAAATAAAACTCATTTTCACTCCAGTTCATACTTTCTTTCAGCAAATTTGTATTGTGTGCATATTATGCTTCAGGCCCTGTTCTAGGTGCCCTGGATATAGTCGAAACCTATTTCTCAAAGGAAACACAAAGTGTGCTTCAAAGTCATTAAAGTATGTGTTCTGATTCACCCCTAAGGTCCATAAAATATTCCATACAACATGCCATCTGCCCATAGATATTTCAAACACCCCAGGCTACAAAGCAACATGGAGAGCAGTTGGGAACATCACAGGGCCTTCTCTTCCCAAGTTACATGCAAATGAACAGACTTTAGACTAAATAGATTAGAATATCATTCTCAAAGTACACATTGTTTCCAAAATCCAAAGAGGCCCACTAAGAGTTATGCCTTTTTCTTAGTAAAAAGAGGGAGCAAATATTCTTCTGATGACAAAATATATCTTGACACATCTTATAACACTGTGCTTTAAAATTTCATAGAGGAGACGTGTGATTTTTGTTCTGACACACATGTGTCTTACCAAAATCTATAGTGTAGTTACTACTTCTATCGTCATAATAGCAGTAATTTAGTGGATGAGACTGAGATAGAACAGTGACAAAATTCTCTTTATCATCTGTCCTCTAAGAGTCACTATGCTGACTATTGAATCATGGTGTTGTTTTGGATCTCAAGGAATTAGTGACAGCTCAGAGTCAATGTCCAGTAGTATTTAAAACTGTAGTTATTTCCTCTTTTTCAGTGCATAGTTGTCATGATAAAGGGCTTCAGGTCCTCTGGATGAAGACCAGTAGTGTGATTTACAGCATGGATTGGCAAACTATTGCTCATAGGCCAAATTTGGCCCAGCAACTTTTTTGTTGTTATTGTAAATAAAGTTTTACTTAGAGATAGCCATGCCCATTCATTTGTATTGTCTACAACTGCTTGCATACTCTGTAATTGAAGACTTGGGGCAGTCTCAAATATGACTATCTTGCCCTGTAGAGAAAAACTTTGCCGATATTTGATTTATAGTACACATTTTTGGAAATGTACAGGGTTATTCTAAGTACTGCTCTCTCATTTTGGAGGACCTATGGGTTTGTGAATTGGCTCAAGTCTGGTAATTGATTGGGGGATTATGAAGTCTGGTAATTGGTTGGGGGATCATGACTTTCTTGTGATGATTCAAGTGAGACTTCCTTTCTCCAGACTTTAGTTTTTCTGTTTGTCAAATCAAGATAGGCTTTACCAGACTTCCCATGGATTTCAGTTCTAGTAACACAATGGTAAGTTTGCAAATACCAAAGAATTTTGTGATTTGATCTATTTGATCATCACTTGATAAGAGCTACCACACCTACCTGTCTCTGGTGTTTAAGAGGTGCCATCTGGATACTGTCTCTCCAAGACCTGTCTTACCCATTGAATTCAGAGGGCCCTATGCAATGGCAGAATGTTTCACTGTCATTCCTCACCCACAGTAGATCTTATTGAGCTCTTTAAAAATGTAAGTGAAGCTCTACCAGTTCTGTCAAGAGAGATTTGCCCCATTCCTCCCTAGTCCTGCCATTTACAACTAAAATAATATTCTGAACGTAGCACTGAAAAGAAAAAGAGAGGAAAAAAAAAAAGAAAAAAAAAAGAAAAGGAAAGAAAGAGAAAGAAAAGAAAGAGAAAGAGAAAAATAGAATAAAAAAGCCTGGCTGCTTTATGATCTTGGAGCTTGAGTTCCCTAGTTTTCTTCGATGCTTCCTATAGATCTTGAATAGAATACTACAGAAGCCTCCAACCTATAACATTAAAAAGCAGAGACAAAAAAAGCTGCAAGCAAATCCTGTTAGCTTTGGCCAAAGGTCCAGTACCTAACAACAGAAAATATTTTTGGCAATATTTGTACTACTTCAGCCAAACACCAAACAGAAAAACTGTGCCCCCACTCGTGTTTCATCATAATGAAGTGGGAAGCTGATTTTTTATCTCTACTTTGCTTCACTGTAGAAGGAAGGGCATTCAACCCCACAGAATGGCCATGAAGGATTTAAATTTCTGGCCTGCTTGACAGAAGCAGGGGCCCTTCAATTTCTGCACAGATGGTATTGAAGGGCCAAGTTGGGGGCTGACGTTACATCCCCTTCCCAGAGAAGCCAGTGGGAGTTAGTGTCAGCTGATTCTTCATCCCCATCAAGCAGCAGTTAGACTTAAAGAGGTGTGCCAGGAGAGGCCCTAGACAACTACACTCATCCCCACCTACTGCAACCCAACTGCCCTGATCACATCAGCAGGATCCTATGGTGAGTTGAGCTTCTAACCCCATCCATCATCAACAAGACTAAGTAAAACAATGATTTTTGGTTGCTATTTATTCTATTTTCATCTTCTTTTGGATTAATTAGAATTTTTTTATGACTATTAACTGTATCATCTCCTTAGATCACCAGTGTGCTCTTTAGTTGCCTTCAAGTTTATAGTGGACATTGTTAACATATCATAATCTACCTTGGAGTGAAGATACCACTTCACTCTATATCACTTCCCACTATAATAGTGTACTTCTATTTCTCCTTTACTGGCCTTAATACTATTTTTTCATATGTTAAAGTGATTTACTAATAAGAAAGGGTAAAAAGTCTGTATTTATTCACATAGTTACCATTTCTGGTGTACTTCATTTCTTTGTGTAGATCTACATTTCTATCTGGAGTCACTTCATTCTATCTAAAAGATTTACTGTAATATTCTTCTAATGCCGTTCTGCTAATGATAAATTCTTTTAGCTTTCTTGTGTCTGAAGTGTCTTTTTTTCTCCTTTGCTTTTGAAATATAGCTTCTCTGGGAATAGAATTCCAGGTTGTCAGTTTTATTCTTTTAGTGCAATAAAGATGTTGCTAAACTGTCTTCTGGTTTCCACTGTTTCAGAGTTTAAAAACAAAGGTTCACTTTTAGCACTGTTTTTCTGTACATGATGTTCATTTTTTTCCTGTGGTTGCTTTTAAGATAGTCTCTTTACTGCTGTATTTAAGCACGTTAATTATGATGCGACTTTTTGTATTTTTCTTAATGTATCTTGTGCATGTGAGGTTTTTAGACCTATGTTTATATTTTCATCAAATTTGAAAGTTTTTTAACTTTAATACTTCAAATTATCTATCTGCCCTTCATTTCCTCTTTGGATACTCCAATTACATATATATTAGCCCACTTATAGTTGTTCTACTTCTTAGTGGTGTTCTATTCAGAGTTTTTAAATTATTTTCTTTATCTAGGTTTCACTTAGTTTTTATTGTGATAATTAAAGCAATTAATTATTGTGATGTTGAGTTAAATAATTTTTTTCTGAAGTATCTAATTTTCCATTAATCCTGTACAACATAATTTTTTATATTAGACATGTAGTTTTCATTACTAGAAAACTGATTATTTTTTGTCTTTCATGTTTCTAACTTTACATGTTCAATTGTTTCTCTACCTTCTGAGTATGTAGAATACATTGATAATAACTGTTGTTCTTATACACTAATCTAGCTCTCTTCTCATTTTTGAGACAGTTTCATTTAACTGATTTTTCTTGTTATTTATATTTTCTCCTGGTTTTCTTGCCTATAATTGTTTAATTATTATCAAATGTCATATATTGTAAATGTAAGTTGTTTGGAAGCTAAATAGTTTTGCACTTTTATAAATATTTTTGAGTTTTGTTATGGTCACATTTATGTCACTTGGAATAATTATGATTCTTTCAGGATTTGCTTTTAGGTTTTGTTAGACTAAGCCAGAACAGCATGTAGTTTATGGTTATTTTGGTTCCACTGATCGATATTACACTTCTGAATATTCTACCTGATGCCACATGTATATTGAAATTTTCTTCTCTGGAAAGTGGAAACAGGAATTATTCTAAATTTAGTCCGACCTCTGGGTTTTTGCGGCTCCTTTTAGGGAGCTAACACTGAAGACTTGTATAATTTCTCATGTGCATTCACTGCTCAGTACTCAGCTCAGACCTCAAAGGTGACACTGTGAAAATCTCCAGAGTTCTATCTCTGAAGTTCTCTTGTTTTCATTATTTTCCTCACATATTTTGTCCCCCCTGACTTGTCTGCAGTCCCAGCTCTTTCTATTCAATTCTGGCACTCTGAAGCTCCACCCGAGGTCTCCCATTCAGTTCAGAACCTAGAAAATCTCTTCAGATAGTAGGCTGGAATAACAATAAATATCACTGGCTTTGTCTAACATTAATTTCTTGAAATTGTTTTATATATTTTGTCTAGATTTTAGTTCTTTCAAGTTAGAAGATAAACTCAGTCACTGTCAATCCAAATTTGAAGTAAGCAGAAATATTCTGACACACCATATTTTTTGCTTATATATTTGTGTGCCTATTTCTAGCTTTTGTTCACTTTCAATTCTCATCTAAAACTTTATTTAACAATTATTTATTAAAGAATTAATAAATGCAGTATACTCTTATAGGATTTATAATTTCTTTTGAGAGATAAGCTAATTGCCAGTAAAATTTTCACTCTTTTGAAATTTGCCTCTTCTTCTATATCGGCTGTTTTTAAGATTTAAAAAAATAAAAAATGTACTGATATATCATTTTACTAAAATTTCTTTCATTTACTTTTTAATTTTTTATTAAGCACGTCAAGTCTATTCAATGACATATTTCATCAATTTGAAATTATCTTTTACCTTAGTTCTTCAAATATTACCTAGCTGCAATCACTTCCCACTCTTTTCTTGAATTTTAACTAAATGTGCACTAAAAAATGTCTTGCTCTCTTCAGAGTGTTTTATCTTCTTTTATATTTTCTATGTCTTTGGATTTATGAGATTTGTGATATCATTCTCCATGTTCCCTTCTAGGAAATCTTTCATTTTTAAAATTCTCTCAGCTGTTAACAGCTAATCTGCTATAAAATAACTTATTCAGTTCTGATATTCACTTGGCATATATTTTTATTTCTAAAAGTTTAACTTATTTATACTTCAATCAGCTTTTCTTTTTTTAATGTTACTGTTAAAGTAATTAAACAAGAAGGCCATTGGACTGAGACGGCTGTAATGCCTTAGCAGCTTTTATAAGCAAAACAAAACCTAAGCCAATGTCAATGCACTCAAATCTGAGGAAATAAAACTTAAGAAAATCAATCACAAATAGCCAATTGAACTTTCCCTAGTAAGGCAAACATTTATCAATAGCCAATCAAATAATTTTCTTGCTTTGCTTCTGCATCTTCTCTGTAAGTCTTTCCCTGGCTTCTTTCAGTCAGTGCAGCAGCTCCTAACTGCTTTTGATTTGATGCTGCCCAGTTCAAATCAATGTATGCTCAAATAAACTTGAAATTTGTATCACGCCTCAGTTTATCTTTTAAGAGTTCTCTTGCTCTTTATTTACAAACACCAATACTTTATAATCAGTCTGAAAATACTAGTATCTAAAATATTTCTAGATCTTTTTCTGTTATATTTATTTATTTGTTTGTTTGTTTGTTTGTTTGTTTGTTTTTACTGCTAGTTCCTGCTACTGCCGCTTTATCTCTTTATTGTTTAATGCTTTTTGACCATAAACGTGTTTCTTGAAATTATGTGAAACTATTTTTCAATCTGCTATAAAGATGGGTTTGTCAAAAGGAGGTTTATAATTCTCTCATTCCTAGAAGAACTCCCTCCTCTGGCTATATGCTCTATAGTAAATATTGTATTTGAACTATATTGAGCAAAGTAGCATAACGTTGGACTAAAATCTATGTGAGAGTCAAAACATATTTATGAATTTATGGTTAAGATTTCTGTGTGTAGAATTAAAATTGTGAAGTCACTAGCTCTTGGCATTTTTACACTTTTCACTCTTTTTTAACTTCCATTTTCAATGACAAAAATAAAATGTTCTTTTCTTTTGCAAGTAATTCATTCCTTTTTTCTCTTTCATGGCATGAATTTTTTTTTATCTTAATTATTGATATTTTGCAGTTTTTCCTAGGGCATTTGAAGTGTAGAGTTACTTTGATTTATCCTGTTCAGAAATTATGTCTACATTTTTTAGCATAAGCTATCATATCTTTACTTCCGAAAAAATGTTCCACCTTTATTTCTTTATTTACCTAGTGTTTCCTTTATACTTTTGTCAAAATTCTTTTAGAAATAGCTTGAAGTCTCTGTATTTATATTTATTTATCTTTTAACTGACAGTTTATATATCTTTTTATCTTTTTATATTTATGGGTCCATGTTCTGAGTGGATTCTACAATACTTTCTTCTCATTAACTAACTCTCAGGTCTAAAGTTGAAGTCCGCTTTAGTCAGCTTTTTGTTTGTTTGCTTTAATTCAGTGACTATTCAGTGATCATTCCTTTATCTTCCTAAGCATCTTAAGTTTAGTCATTTAGTATAATCTGTGGATCACTCTTCTATTTTTTATTTTATATGGTCTATTATTTCTATTTGTTGATTGTATCAGATTTTTATTTCGGGGTGAGTACATTTAAGCTTAGTCTCTTAGATGACTTCAATTCTACCAGAAAATTTTATCTCTTATAGTCATCATGTTTTATATTCATATTTATCTTATAGCTGAAAATTTGTACACCCTTATCCTCTTACTGTTTCCCCCACCCCAAACCCCTGGCAATCACTTTTCTACTCTCTATTTCTATAAGTTTGTATTTTATCTATCTATCTATCTATCTATCTATCTATCTATCTATCTATCTATCTATCTATCTAACTATCTATCTATTATCTATCTATCTATCTATTTATTTGGATTTCACATGAAAGTGATACCATGAAATTTTTAGGTTTTTTGGTCTGGCTTATTTCACTTAGTATAATGCTCTCAAGTTCCAACAATGTTGATGGCAGGACTTCCTCCTTTATCATGGATGAATAATATTACATTATATATAGATATTATATCTTCTTTATCTATTTATCCATTGACAGGGACTTAGATTGTTTCCATATCTTGGCTATTATGAATAATGCTGTATATCAGCTATTTTTTATTAACTTAGCTTTCAGTGTGTGTTTTAGAAATTTAGTCTCCCAGTCTTATTTTGAATTAGCTTTATTTTGCTCAATATCTTTCCCTTTTTCTGACTTCCTTCTGTTTAGCAGTTTTGACTTACTATTTTGTTCTCTATAATGTTATTCATATACACCTATTTCTTTTATTATCACCTGTTAGAAATTTAAAGCTTAATTCCATAAAATTGTGAGGTTTTACCAATTGCCATGTTTATTTCTTGTTCTTAAAACTTTATTATTGCTGATGTCAAATTAATCTTCCAAACACCACTTATACTATATATATATATTTTTTTTTTTTTTAATTTTTATTTTTTTACATAAAACTAGACTTTAGTGCGCACAAAGAGACCTCACATTGGTGACAGAGAGAGGAAGGTGGGCGGAAGGCTGAGGTCTGAGGGCCTTGATGTGGAGAGAAGATGCTGGGTAGAAAAAGAGAGCCGGTGGGGTCAGGCAGGGAGAGGGAAGGCCCCAGGGCCAGTGGACATCAATTCATTGAACATCAATTCCAAACTCTTAAAAGTGCACATCTGTTTGTAATATTCAATAAACTGTTCAAATTAAATATTAGAATTTAAACTATTTATTATCTATTTTACCGATTTTGAAATGGAGTAATCAGATTTAAAGAGGTTAAATAACTTACTCAAGTCTATTTATAAAATTAAGCGATGTATCTGGAATTCACACTTAGGTAACTTCCATCCAAAGTTTATAATCTTTACCAATATTCAGGACTGTGGCTTAGAACTATTTAGTTTTCTTAATGTGGCACTTTATACATTTTAGATCCCTTAAATAATAATTTCCTTACTTTATAGGCAAAGCAAATCTATAATCATTTATAGGACATGAGACTGATGTTCAGAAATAGGATTATTTGCTAAAGTCAAATAGTTAAGGATTGACTGTACCAGATCTTGAAATAAGACGTCTTTGAAAACTTGACTCTAAAATATCTTTTCATACATGGACTTTCATTATATGGCCTTTTAATGTAGCAACCATAATACATGATAAAATATATTTTATAAACATTATAATGTCAAAATTAGATAAGTTTATGCTGTTGAACCAAACATTTAATATTATTCTTTTCTGTTAAGTGAGAATAGGATTGTCTTAGTACTTTTAAACATATTGATAAAATTTAAATGAAGTATAATGTATGTACTCCACAGTTGGGTTAATAATAATGAATCATAAATTTTCTAACAAATATCTTCTTACATTTATTCTCTCAATATTTCATCACATTGTTTTATTTCATTGTGTTTTTGTGTTTTTATATATTGTTCTCACAATATTTTAACAATGAATAATTTTTGGTAGGTATAAATAATTAATTAGTTACACAAAAATTCAACATTAAAGTTCTTTCATTTGATAGAGATTAAAACAGAAATCTTTTTGGACTAAAACAGTAATAATACAAATATACTAGTGAAAATGCAACACTATTATGAAAATGTGTTTAGGAAACCTAATTCACAATGGAGTCAAGAAACTAGGAAGAGAGAGCTCTTATGTATTTACCATACACTGCAACTAGAATAACTCAGAGGCAAGAAGGAAGATTTTTGATGTGGCAACAGCAATCTGCCCTCACCAATAATCAATGAGAAGCTGTCATCACTTTGAATTTTTGTTTTTCTCCAATGAACTGTTCAAAACAACTCCTCCAAACTGTCTTTCCTCAAAAAAAGAACACTCTTCTTTTTTTTTTCCTCCTGACTTATCTATAGTTTGAAAGTTTACATGTCCTGAATTGCAATTCCTTTGTCATTCTTGAATATATTTGATTTTGCTGGCTGAATCACTTGCCTTTTTTAAATTTTATTTTAAAAGTTAATACTATCTACATTTAATAAAATGGAATTACATATATTTCTGTTTAAATGGACTAAGTTAAAAAAAAAAATCTTATTTTTTGCCATACCTTTTCATAGCTTAAACCAGGTAACTTTCTGGAGTCTTAATTGTATTTATACGTGACTGTAACAACAGGAAAGCCAATCATTTAAGACTAGAAGGCATATCGAAAAATATTCTTAAAAAACTAGTTTTTAGTGTGTGAATATGAAAAAAATTAAAAATGAAATACATTTCAATTCACCTTCTACTATTCTGTTAAGCAACAAAGTAGTAGTCACTGGGCTCAGATCATTTAACTTTGCTTTGGTATGATGGAATTCAGTGAAAAATGTATTGTTTTCAGCAAAATATTAACTATGCAAACCTGAAATGACTTCCTTTTAATAGTGCTCACATAAAAAAAATCCATTTTATATATAATACCTAAAAAATAAAAGCTTACATAAAATTATTTTATGTATCTTGCATCGATATTTCTACTTACAAATATTACCTAATGTTTATTCTCCTGGTCTACAGGAAATGCACATGTACATGTATACAAAAAAGCCTTATTATTTTCATTAGAGTAAACGTTTACTTCCAGATGGATTGCAAAAGAGTTCTTTTAAATCATGGTACTGACAATTCCTTTAAAATATGACTTTATTAACTAAATATCAAATTATAAACATTTTACTGGTATTCTTATTGTCTCAGTTTTCATTATCTAAGTATAAAAAAGATTGCATTCATATTTAGCAGCCTCGAAAAGAAAAAGAAAAATTATCTGAATTACACTTTCATTTTCTTTTTAAAAGGCCTTTTAAATTTCTACATTTTAGAATTTATTTTTTGGCTATTTTTCTGAATTTTGGACCAAGATTATAATACATATATTTTATACAGAATGAATAATTTCTCAGATTTAAACATATATTTATTTCTTGGATTTCTGGAAATTAGTATTATGACCATTATAAAATACAATGCAGAAATAGTTTATTTAGGAATGTCAACTTAATCAAAATTTTTGAGAATTCACATTATGATTGCATTATTTTTTTTTTCCTGGAAGCAGTCTATTTGGAGACTTTATTTCATTTATTTCTTATTTTCCTTGATCTAACTTATCCAAATTTAATAGTGATGCTTAAGAGATATCATTGATGGCAATCTAATCACTAACAGAATGAAAATTTAAAGTCCAATTGACAAGTACGGGGGCACTAGTTCAGTATGCTTCATTATTCTAATATTACTATCCCCTTAATCCATTGATTCTTCAATGCATTGTAAGATGAATTTCACCAAAACTCTTCTCAATAGTGATGTTATTACCAATCTGAAGATTACATTTAATTTGACTTCATGTCCTTTGGCTTACTGATTAGTTAGAAAGGATTGAAAGGAAAGTAACTATGAATTGACCAGTCTTTTCCTTTCCTTCCATATCATCATATGCAGCCTAAGTATTTGGTTAATACATGGAAACAAAAATATTAAAAAGGATATGACAGGAATCCTTCGGCTATTCCTTCTTTTTAAGTTCTAAGCTTTAATTTGAATAAAAGAAATGGCTTCTGGGGTCATCTTAGTTATAAAGTGATATCCTCATCTTGCACTCACTTTTTCACTGAACTCCCATGCGTCATGTGTGAGTTAGCCAGAATTCTGTGCCTATGGAACATCACAAAAGCTATGTGTCAATGAGACAACAAGGAACAGCAGAGTATCTCATATGCTTACATGCATACTGTATTATTAATTGAACTTCAATTACAAAACACAAAATCAAAGATGAAAGCATTAAGAATGTCAATATTGATACAAGCAGAAGATTAAACCAAGAATGGGGCTCTTCTGAGTTTAGGTCCTGTACAGTTGCACAGACCACAGGCTACAAAGTTGGTTCTTCCTCTAGTTCTAATAGTCTTGAATGCTGCATACAAATCTCTGCTTCCCTTTCTTGGCTGCAGTGTGACATTATCCCCAGGCAAAGAGCTGTGGATTGTATGGTGTTCCTTGTGAATTTCTCTTCTCTTGGAGATAGCAACTCTCTAATGACTATATATCTAATACCTGAAAATATTTGAGTCATAATTATGAAGTTTTATTGCTGTTTAAGGAAATACTATGGATGAAAACAAAAGTTTAATTAATTTTGTCATAATTATGTCTGCAAATTCTTCTTAACTGTGTTTTCTATAAAGCATATTTTAATTATTATTAAAAGAACTCATTAAGTCATAGTGAATTATTATATTAAGCAAAAAGCGGCATCTTTATGTTAATCACATTAGATACATCTGTTTCCAAGAGTAATTATTTAAATGTATTTTTTTAAATTACAAACCAGTATTATGTAAGAATCTGTAATTTCAACCCCAATGAGAGCAGTTGAATTGTGTATCTCATATAATATTTCTATGTTCATGCTGATGATAAATATTCTATAAGATATAGACAGTTGATAGAGAAAAAATGTACTATAGATAATAAATCACTAGACTTGAACCTTTTATTCAGTGTAGGATATTTTAACTTCCTTACCAAATAACCGATCTACCATCTATATTTTTACATTTTTAACCTATAAATCATGATATTTGATAAGTGGTCTTTATGCTTTTACCTAATCCTTATATTCTCTATGTGTAACATATAACAGGACTATATTTGAACATATATTTAAATGTAAAATATTTTAACATTTTAATTGTTTTTTATTCCTCAATTTTTATTTTTTTTTGCAATAAATTTGGATTAGTCTTACCATAGTTATGTTAGTTTAAAACTGTAGTAAGTTAAGAAAGTGAACTATGTTTAAGTACTCAAATTTTATATAACTCCAATGAGGGTAATTTAAGTAGTCAGTTATATTAAAATAGCTAAATTATGTCCTGCTGCTAAGTGAATTACTAATAATGGGAAATTTAAAAATGAGGAAATATATGGATAATAAGATGTAATTAAAACAACTCTATTCAATATATAGTCTCATAACTCAAATTTTATGTTAAAATAAATTTACTCTGTTTTAACATTTCTTGAAAAGCACATTACATGACATATAATAATTTCCTCTGCCATTATTAGAATTACGTAGAAAAAATAATTTTCTTCTCTTTGATTAAATGCAATATTCTCTTCTATTGTTGCTAGGATACAAGTTTTCAGACTTTCCAATGTATTATATAAAATAGCTAAAATGTATTTGTCT
The DNA here is from genome assembly GCF_000325575.1 of Pteropus alecto. Lineage (NCBI taxonomy): Eukaryota > Metazoa > Chordata > Mammalia > Chiroptera > Pteropodidae > Pteropus > Pteropus alecto. The sequence continues at coordinate 2,292,563 of NW_006432491.1, read as the reverse complement.
CAGTAGTAGTGTATAGGTGATAGCCTTTCAAATCAGTTTCCATGCTTTCTTCATAACAGTAGACTCTTTTACTTTAATATGCATAATGGTTAATATAACTCTACCTAGAAGACAGGGAGCATAAGAATTGGAATATGCATGTTCTTTTTAAATATTCGTGAATTTAAATATTTTTAAATAAAATTACAAAAAGCACATTTGTTTAATATGTTTCTTCTGGAAAAAAGTATCTAAACAGAATGTTTTTCTATATAGGTTCTAGGACCCAAATGTTCATTTGTGCCTGAGTGACTGATGACTACAGTAATAAGGTCTTTTCAATAAGAAAAAAATAATTTGATTTTTTAAAAATATCACCTCCTTCAATGATTATATATATTATAATGCCAAAAAATGTTTGACAGTTTTTCTACTGTCATTTTCTTTTCAACCATTGTGCAAAGATGATGTTACTATGGTAATCGTTATTACTCCTAGATATACTTGCTGCGGTAACAATACCCCGTGCAGATTTCTGGCAATCAAGTTAGAACTGGCTCTATATGATTAGTGCATATATATGAGAGAAGCAGGTGTTTAGAATCTCTTAATGTTGCTTTAAAAAATCAAATGTATTCAAAGTAGTGAGAGGTCTAACTTGATCTCAGATTCCACTTGCAAACATATACCTCCTTCCCATATATGCTAAGATGAGCCATACCATACGTTCCTTTTTAAATTAAATGGCTGTCAAATGTGCTCTTATACAGCTGCCACCTGGCAATGACTTGTTATAAAAACTGTTACAAACAAGATGATGTATGATCCTGAATAATTACTACATTAGTCAGTTTCAGTCTGTTAAATGGTCACTTGTGTTGCCTTATATTTCCTCTTTCTTCCTTCTTTTCTTCTCCTCTTTCTGTTTCTTTCTTTCTTTCTTTCTTTCTTTCTTTCTTTCTTTCTTTTTCTTTCTTTCTTTTTCTTTCTCTCTCTCTCTCTCTCTCTCTCCTTTCATTTTTTAAATCATGTTCTAGCCAGGCGGCAATCTCGGGAGATTCAGTCCAAGCTGAAGGTATGGGGTCCCTTGCCACTTGGCCTGGCCCTACCCAGGCTTGTTGCTGTTCTCTGACCCCAGCCTGGGGTAGGGAGGGGGCTGAGGCGCT
>NW_006432491.1:2285067-2291286 GCF_000325575.1 Pteropus alecto | reverse complement strand
GAGATAGTAGGACATTTCAAACAGAGAATATAACGTGAGCTACTTGTGGAAAAAGATACTTCATGTAATAATATGTGTAGCGTAGGATATATATAAAAGACACATAGGAGAGAACCAAGAGAGACATGTGAAAATGTAGGTTAGTCCCTGATCATGAAGAAACTTTACAAAATGGTTAAGGATTTGGAATTTGTTCTGAGGATGTAATCACTAGAAGCGTTTGCACAGAGTGTCAGGACAAGCCATGCTACAGAAAGATTCCTCCGGTAGTATGTGCAGGTCTCCCACTGATGATGGGATTAAAATCTCAAATCCTTAGCACAGCCTATAAACCCCTGTGTTACCTAGCCCATACAGCCTAACCAATCTACTCTTTCACAGTAACCACTCTTGCTCTCCAGGACCTTTTTTCTTCCTTTTTTTTTTTTTTGCCTGGTGTGTCGGGGGGTGGGGGAGAGGGTGCCAAGCTGCTTTATGCTTCTGTCACATCCCCTACTTCCACAGCCAGTTAATACCAATTTATTCCGTCACAATTTGGCTAAACATAAAATTGAGAAAGTATGTAATAACTGGATTTCAGGAGATTAATTCTCAAAAATAAGAATTACATTTTTAAAATGTAGAAAATTCCATCTCTTGAAAGTAGAAGTTCTACCAATTTGCATTTATTAATATTAGGAAAGAAATGCGATTTTGCAAAATTTTCTAGAGAATAGAAAAAAAGAATACTACCACTATTTGCATGAGACCCATATAATATTTTATACCAAAACATGACAAGAACATTGCAAGAAAGCCAATCTCATTCAAACAATTTATAAACAAAATATTATGAAACTAAAAGCTACCAATATATAAACAGTATTGTATATCACAACCAAGGTGTAATTTATAAGAATAGATGTTTATATTGGCATTTTAATATTATTCAATATAATTTATATATTAAAAGAGTAAAGGAAACAAATTACACTTAATCTCAATAGATGGTATGAAACACTTGATGATATTCAATATCTATTCATTAGAAAATTAAACCCTTTAGTAAATTAGGAAAAAAATATAATGTCTTTAAACTAAAAAGGACATACACTAAAAGACAAGCAAAAAAGTCACATCTAACTATCATTTGGCAATTAATTTATTGTGTATGTTTTAAAAATAAATATATTGATAAATTATTTAAAATAAAAAATAATTTAACAAGATTGCTAAATTAAGATCGATGTTCAAAAGTTATTTTGATATGAAAGATTCTCACATTTCTTGATTTCAAAATTTACTATGAAGCTACAGTAATCACATACACATGCACACAAACACATAGACACATGCACACACATGTACTTTGTTGATGGCTGTTGGTGACTGATATATACAATTACATTTGGTCTCAACTTTCTACAGGCTATAGATCCTCAAAATGTATAGGAAATTTACATTGCATCTCAATGCCATTATGTAATTTTCTCATGAACACTCAAGCCAAGAGCTCCTTTAATTTTTTTATTATTTCTTGTTAAAACATGTAGATTCAATATCATTGTTACATGAATGTATTTTTACTAAAATGAAATTGAAAGGGACTTTCAATCCTACATTTTTAAAATTCTATAGATGTGCTCATAAAATTTTCTAGTTGTGATATATATTTTCATGATTCTTCTGTGGGTTCTGGTTATTCTAGAAATGACTAAATAAATCTACATTATTCTAAAGCTCATGTTAAGTAATATCACTTTTGAAAAATGGAGAATGACATGGTAATTTATGTTAGTATATAAGCTGATATGTAAAGCATCCTATTTTAAACATGAAGAGAGAAGTAAAAAAATGCATTAGATTTTTTTTTTTTTTGGAAAAACTACATCTTTGCCCTTCAAAAAGATACTTTTAATATTATCTGTTATCTACACATTGCTTTGAGTTGAAGCAACAATAAAATTTGGTAGTATTGGCTCACTTTATTAAGACAGTGATATACTGTAAAGACCGTTTTTATTTTACTATCATGTTTCTCTCCTACTTTAATACTACAGTTTTGATAGCAACTCTTTTGAGGAATTTGCTCATCCACAGTAACCTGCTTCCAATTCTCTAATGGAGCTATGGAACCAAGTGAGGAAGGTCAGTTTTACTTTACAAAGAACTTGCATGTTGAAAAGAAAAGAGGTGGGAGATGGGTGAAGAAAGGGATGTGGAATACAGTCAATAATACGGTGATGTTTGCATGGTGACTGATGATTAGTAGAATTAATGAGGGTGATCACATTGTAAGGTATAGAAATGTCGAATCACTATATTGTATACCTAAAACTAATATAATGAACATAATATTGTATAACAACTACACATAAATAATAATAATAATAAAAACTTTAAAAGAGAATAATTAGAACAAAGAAATATGTGATATCTCTTCTGAGGCTTGAATACTAGAATTTATTCACAATTTCAGACTTGTCGGATCTCTTTCATTGCTAAAGCATGATTTTGAAATTATTTATTTGATTCTTTGAGATACTCAAATGTCTACCCAATCAACGTTTCTTGCATTAATAAGAGTTCATTTTATTACTTGCAGCTCAAAAATATATTCTAACATAAAGTACTGTGACAATAGTGCCCATACATCTTGGCAGGCCCATACATCTTTGAGTGCCACTTTTGTGGCTGTACCGAGTAGTAGAAAGCATATTGAATCAGAAATCAATTTCGTTCTAAAACAACTATACAAATTCAGACTTTTATTAGCAATTACCTCAAATATTGCAATAGTCTCTTAATTTATCCTCTCTAGTCTATCCTGTATATTATTGCCAGAGTGGCATTTTATAATCAAGACTGATAATATAACTCTTTTATTCAATAACGTCTAAGACTTCACTGTGATCTATTAAATGTTCTTTGTATTCCTGAGACCAGCATCAAATGCCCTATGCAACATGATTTGAGCTTTACTTTTTAGATATAAATTCTAAGTTTACCTCTCTCTGTACTTCTATAAAACTGAAAAACTGAATAGTGGTTACTGGACAAACATATCCCCATATATTATGATCCTCATGCCTTTGCTTATGCTATTTTTGATTTCTAGTATGTGTATCCTTTCTTAATCCAACTATATCTGCCAAATTTTACTCAGACATTAAAATCACATACAAATTCTGCTTAGTTATAAAAATATCTTGATCTTAAGACAGGTGTTGTAGCATGTATTACATTTTAAATTAATAATAAATGCTCTGATTTGTGTACTAAAATAAAATCTTAAATTAAATATTGGGATCTTGTGATTCCCTCTACCACTTAGGCAGTGTTTTATGTAATGATTTTACGTAATGTTTTATGTTCTCGGTAAACATTTTTAGATTGAACAGAATGTTTATCATTTATATTTTAGTTCCTAAGTGTACCAGTCAATATATTAGATTATGTTAAACTACAGTAACAGAAAATCCAAAATGGCTTAAAACATTGAAAAAGATGTATTAGTTGATAAAAGTGATAAAGTCTAAGTATAGGAAGAAGTAGAGATTAATAATGTTCCAGCACCATTTCAAATGCAATTGTCTTATCTCTGCCCTGCTCCAAATATAGTTTTAGTCTTAGACTGTAATAAGGACCGATAACAGTATCTGGAGATTTGCAGAGAAATAGAGACCGTCTTTTATGTTAGAGTATTCTTCAGAGCAGAGGGAATTTCTTTCTTAAAAGATCCAGAAAAGTCCCTTGAAAATTATTGGCTGAAATTGAGTAAAATGCTTATACTAATTCAAATTCTGATTGTAAACTGATTGCTATGTGATGAATGGTTTTGCTTATGTCACTTCAACCTATTGTAAATAGAGGGATAAAATACTCTTAGACCATCACTTCAATTAATGCAATAGGTCTCCAAAAAAAAAAATGATTAGAGAGAGAGAGAGAGAAAGAGAGAGAGAGAGAGAGAGAGAGAGAGAGAGAGAGAGAGAGAGAGAGAGAGAAATGGAGACAGAGAGACAGAAACAGGGAGACAGAGATAGAGACAGACAGATTTTAGTATGATCCACATCACACCAAATCTGGTCCACCTTCTTGGCCTGATGGTACACTGGAGGCTGGAAGTTACTCCACTTCATATGCTCCCTCCCAGGCACTGTTCTTTAGTGAGATAAAAGTAAAAGTCGTCAGCTCTGCTTTTCCTGTTTTCCTCATTAATTCTATCTATAAAGTATGTATGATAGCCTACTTGCAAAAACCATCCTGTGACCAAGAGAGAAAGTTAATAACATCACAAAGATATCATTGAGCCCCTGAAACTATTCCAACAGCTGATTATCTTTGGATTCTTTATTACATAAGAAAAATAAAATTGTTTAAGTTATTGTAATTATGTTGTCTAGTTCTATCAGTTGAAAGTATAAATAATGTGGGAAAATAAGGATTATCATTTCAGTAAACATAGAAAGAGGTGAAATATCCAAAAATTGAGGTGAATATCAGACATAGTTCTGCTTCTGACAAGTTGAGATGTTCAAGTGAGAATGCTACTGAACTTTAATTTTAACATTTGTAAAATTAGTTGTGTTGAAATAGAACGTATCTGATATCTAAAATCACTTCTTGCTTGAAAATTCTAGACATTTATAATTTTATAAAATGTGCTATAGTATATAGGTTGAATAACTTATTTTTCAAAATCTTTTAAAGGTCTTTTTAAATTTTTTTTAACTTAATACCTTTGAGAAATAATAGCAGATGATATTTGAGTAATAGTTTATCTTCTCATAATTTGGAATGATTGTCACAGAGACAGCAGTGTTATTGGATTTGGAGACCTCCATGCAGTTAGATCCCTGCAAGTATGTACTGCTAGGGCTGGGATTTTCTTTCATACCATCCTATGCTGGCCATGAGAGCCTAGTTTATAAATCTCACCTTCCTATGTGTTTGGAACCAAATGATTTCTCCTCTCTTCTGTAGCTTATTCTTTTCTGTATTTCAAAATTCTCTTTACTCCATTCCTTTAAAGCAGTAGCTATCAAAGTGTGGTTCATAGTCCTTTAGGGTCTCTGACACCCTTTCATGATCTTTAAATGGAAAATTTATTTTTCTAATAATATAAAATGTGTTTGCCTTTTGCACTGTGCTCACATGTGCACTAATGTTATGTAAACTATGGTGGCTAAAACTGCTTAATTGTGAAGGTGAATTAAGGCATTGGCACCAAAGTACTAGTAGTCATGCTACCTTTTACTGCCATATGATAATAGAAAGAAAAATAAAGTCAATTTCACTTTAAAGTATCCTTGCTGCTTCAGTAAAATTATTGATTTTATTAAATCTTAACCCTTACATATACATTTTTAATATTCAGTGTGACGATATAAAAAGTGTACATAAAGGCACTTCTGATGCAAGGCTAAGTATGACAGTTATCTTGAGGAAAGGGAGTCTGAGGATTGTTTTAGTTGTGAGCTGAGTTTGTTGCTCTTTTAACAGAAAATCATGTTTCACTGGGAAGAATGTCCAGCCAGAAAACTAACATTAGGCAGATATGGATACTTGGGTGACATTTTCCCAAACATGGATAAAATGAAACTACCTCATAAAGAAAAGTTAGTGACAGGTTTGTTTTATTTTTGCTAAATTCAAGCATTCGAGTACAAGTTCAAATTTTGGAAAACATATTTGCAACATCTAGGCAGCTTTCTGATACGCAAAGACTTTTTGATGAGACTGATAATGACATTATGAAAGTGATTTTTAAAAATGTAATATAATGAAATGTGTAATTATTTGGAATATCTAGCTACTTAGTGAACTGATAGTTTCCAAATAACCAATGCATGGTATTACAAAATCATGCATGAGTCAAAGATTTACTAAAACAGTGTTAAAATGGTACATGTTGGTGAAATAGAAAGTAAAGTGTTCATCAATATGGATTTAAATTCCATGGTGCTACTAAGAAACTAATACTTCTTGAATTTTAGTGTAGAATTAAAGAAGAATATCCACAACTGTCTGAAAAAAAATATTGAAATATTGAAATATACCTCTCTCTTCAAACTATTTACCTGTGTGAGGCAAAGTTTTCCTCATATACTTCAACTAAAACAACATAGCATAATTTGAATGCAAAGTCCAACTGTATTCTTTATGATATACATTAAAGATTTATAAAAATCAAACAATGCCACAACTCATCTACTTTTTTAAAAATATTGTTCTTTA
>NW_006432491.1:2261884-2284562 GCF_000325575.1 Pteropus alecto | reverse complement strand
AAGAACAATGAAATGCTATAAGAAATGTTTCTTATGCTCAACCAAGTGGCAGTTTAATTAGTGCGGCAACCTGAAAACAACACCAGCAAATTTTACTTGCAGATTATACTGTAATGATTATAGAATTATATTTTACCTGTTAAACAATATGATTGGAAAATCTAAGGTATATATGTGTGTGTGTGTATGTATATATATATAACGATTTCACTTTATTCACTATAACTAACTAAATGAACCACCTAAGATTATTATAAAGTTTGATGAGTATAACTCTAGTTAACTCCCCACTTTTACTGTTTTGTAACCTGCACTCCTGTAAAACATTTGGAAAAAGTATGTAACACTAGGCTAGTGAAAAACTTGATAGCAGAGGGATTATTCAATGAGACATAAGGTTTGCTGTCCTGGATTCCTCCATCTTTCAGTCTATCATTCCAATTTTTATTATCATTCTAATACAGTTTTATTGGCTATATTGTTACATATTTTAAAAATAAAATTGGAAGAAATGATCTAAAAGAGAAGAATAAAAGTGATTTATGAATTGGGTAAATCAGATACGAATGTGTGACTTTTATAAAACACAAAGGAAAGATAAAATAATTAGAATTACTTTAGCAAACCTAAGAAAGATAAAACATTGACCTGTTAACTATCTCAGGTAGAAAGTATTAGCATAGAGGATACAGTGCTCAGCTGTTCTCTATCTATATGAAGGACAGAAGAAAGTCAAATTTACTTATTTATAGAATTAGGACATTCAGTTTATTAGTTATATAGAAGTTTTCATTATAAATATTTTTAATTCTTTAAGAAGTCATTGAAAGATTTAGTGCAATAGAACGAGCACCTAGTTTTACAGTATATGAATTTAAAACAATCCATTAATTCTTCTTTATGATTAAATAGCAGGCACAGAAGAAACAACACTAGGACCATGGTGACACAAAGGAGCATGATGTTCCTCAGATGTCCTGAACATGACCTTGTACTCCAGTGAAAAAGTCTTACTTGCTAATCCCAACTCTAGAGGTAGTTTTCTGAAGGACAAGTATAAAAATTATAAAATAAATTAAGACAAATAAATCAATGTCTACTTCTATATGTTACATGATACATAGTTTAGTCTTGGCTATACTTTTTTTTTTTACATGAAATTCTGTTTCTTCTAAGGGAGAGAATATTTTTATATTGACTATCATGATATCTTGGAGTATAAACATTTGGAGGTATAATATGTGAAGCTGAGAAGAATTGTCCTGCATAGTGAAGAGGAACTCATTGGTTTTGGGTGATGTGTGAACTCAATATGAAGGAAATGAAAATCAAGAGTTTGTTTTATCTGTTGTGTTTTGTCTCTAAATGGCAAAAAAAAAAAGAAAGAAAGAGTTAAAAAGTCTGAGTTTCACAGTACTTATACAAAGGAACATAAAAACTAAATATTTAAAAATTCTATGAATTCTACAATGGTAATAATCACTCCTCCTTCTTTCTTGTAGAAGGTACTGTTTTTCATGATAAGGGAACTAAAGGAGAGCCAAAGTGGTTAAGGGAAAGAACTACATGTGAGGGATAAGTGTAAAATTTACATATCTACTCTTCCTATTTTATAGTATTTTATGAAACTTAAAGAATACTTTTGGATAAACAAAATATTTATATCATATGTAGGTCATTATTCCTAGAAGCATGTTACTTCTCATTTGTATATATATTCAATTTTAAATACTATAATATTATTTCAGGAGTTTATTTGAGATCCAAAGATTTATAATTCTGGGAAGCACTGATTCAGGCAGAAACCCAACGAGTGTCCTGATTATAGGGTGAAAGCAAGGTTTTGTTTTGTTTTGTTTTATGTGTGCATGTGTGTTTCTTTTTCTGTGTGTGTGTGTGTGTGTGTGTGTGTGTGTGTGTGTGTGTGTGTGAGAAAGAGGAGGAAAATGATTGCATGAATAAAAAGAAGACATTCCTATTGGTGCTAAAAAGTTAAATTAGTCTTCAGCTATACATGGCTTTTTATTGATTCTAACGAATGCCCATAATTATTAGCCTGTATTGAGATTATCTGATTTTCTGTTAGTTTACAAAGAGTTGTTTATAATACAGTGTTGGTTTGGCCCAGTCCAAAGGTTATTTTACCGATTAATTCTAAAGGAGACTCAAGAAGAAAAACTTTCAATGCAGATCTTTTGATACCATCTTGAGATGGCTTGATATATATCATTTTTCACAAACTATAACTAAGTCATTATATAATTTGGATTCTGTCCATTTATCTCTATAACTTTGCCATATATCCTGAAAAAGATGTTAAGCATTAAGAGGCTGATTCTTCTATTCACCTGCTGAAGAAAATGGTCAGGATAAAACTAAATAAGCTGACTCACAAAAAGTGAGAAGAGATTTCAGGAACCAAAAACAAATCCTCATGACCTAAATATTTAGGCTTTTTTTTTTTTCAGGAAAGACAAAATATAAATATGTGGTGTACTTTGTTCTTTATACAGGGAAACCTAATCAGCAATATATACCAGACCATTCCAGCTTCATCCACCAATAACTATAATCATGATTTTGGACTTTAAATAACTAGTCTGAATAAGAATGAGAAGTTAATGATTATATTAATTGACCTTTACTACTGTGGATAGTAACAGTTGTTACCGAGAGCTGGCAAAATAGACATTAGGTTAATTTCCAAATGCTCTCTTGGACTCGCCTAACATTATTTTATGCTTATTTTCCTTGGCATAATGTTTAAACTACTAATTCATTAATTAAAGATCAAACAAAAATGACAACAGTTTTAATTACATCAAGACATTTTTTCCCATGATATTTACTCTAAACCTATATGTTCACATGCAACACTTTTGTCATTACAACTACCTCCCATTCTGTGAAAACATCGTGTAATTCTTACATTATACCTTTCTTTAACTTTGTTCTTATAATTTTACATTTTTATAATTTTACCTGATATAAAATTTAATCTTAAAAATTTCCACCTGTATATTTTATTATAGTTTAATTTTTCTCTTATGTCTCATGAAACTTGTCCCTGGTTAGTCTATTTATTTATTTGTTTATTTCTTGTTCCACTTGCCAAACATTTGTTGATTATGCAATCTAATTTAGTGCATACTTATTTTATTCATTATATGAATTATTTAAAAATTATTGTCACAGTAAAAAGAGATTTTTTTTTTAATTTGAGGAAGCAATGTAAGAAAAGTAGGTTAGAGAAAATAAAATAAAGGTAATAGATTGATAGTATTATTGATTATTCATTATTTTTAACCTGTTATTGGAAAGTTCCTTGGGTGTAGCACCCATTTTATATACTATATGCAAGACTTCTGGGTTCAGCTTCAACATATGAAGACCTTGGAAGTCATCACTCTCATTCTTATAATAAAAAAAAATGATGAAAAAATTGATAATCAGACTTATTTGGAGTGATCAGAATACTGAGGTCCCAAGGTAAACTGCCACTCTGAAATCTAATGTTTGTAATACAAGGGAATCCAGAGGATCACAGTTAGGACTGACTTATCTGGATAAGAAACCACTAGAGACATAAACTGGTAGGAACACTTAAATGGTAACTTTGATGAATTACTTGAGGCTGAGTGTGTACTAGCTTGAGAAAGAGGAACTCTTGGATAATAGTCTTAACAGCGTGTGCTTTGCTTTCTGGAATCCCACTAAGTTTTCACAGTGAGCATCCAAAAATAATCCTCTCATGGCTCTGGCAGGATGTGGAAAAAATAAACTTTGTGATCTACATCCTTTGTGGATTCTCCACAGTGAAGTTCTACTTTTCAGGGAAAAGATTTTATCAGAGCCATATCCTATGTAGGGCACAATTTTTTTTCTGACTCCAGCCCCTTTTTGCCATTCTATCTCACTTTAAAATTAGACAAAGGTAAGATATACTTGAGAATGTCACAGACCAAGGATACACACATCTAAAAGACTGAGATTTAATAGTAAAATTATACAATGTTTTCCCCCATACCTTAATATTACACAAAGAGGTTTCCAGTATAATAATGATAAATTATAACTGAAAAAGCTACATGAAAAATACTCTCCTTAAGAAGAACTCCTTTTAGAAACCCAAAGACAACAAGGAAGACAAGGACAGGGGAACTTGAAGCCTCTGGCAACTATAGCTACAACAAACATTAAATACAATCTAACTTCCAACCAAATTAACACAAATTCTCACACTAAAAGTCTATTTACCTCAATTATTATTGCCCCAAAAAGCATGTCTGGCTTTAAACAAAAGTTACAAGACATGCTAAAAGGCAAGAGAAGACATAATCAAAAGAGACAAAGCAAAAATTAAATTATAAAAGTTTTGGAATTATAACATAGGGAATTAAAACATACAATTAATATTTTAAGAAATTTATTGAAAAAAAGCAGACTATATACAGGAACAGATGAGTGATGTAAGTGGAGTGGTCAAAACTCTGAGAAAAATCAAAAGAAAATACTAGAAATAAGTAATAACAAAAATCCACACTAAAATAATTTTTAAAAAATGTCTTTGATGGTCTCATTAATAGAATCAACATAGCCAAGGGAAGATTTAGTGACTTAGAGGGTAGTTTAATAGGTTCTCTAACTGAAATAAAAATATTAAAAATAATTAAGAATTCGGATAAAGAATGATAGTATTGGTGTATAAATATACAAACTTACTATTATTAGCCCAATAACAACTCAATTATTTTCTTCATTTTAGAAATAATATCTTCTTCTATCCATATAATGGATTTAATACTGCTAGTTTTATATCATTTCCCTTGAGTTAAAGAATCTGATTACCAAATTAGGGAAGAGAAAAACAAACAAAAAAAACAAAGCTCTTCCTTATTAAATGAGTCATATAAATTAATAGACATTTAGAGCTATAAATAATTTTATAAATGAGTTAGTTCAAGCCTCTCATTTTACAGATAAAGAAAATATTTTATTGATTAATTTAAGGACATTTAATTTTGCATGCAGATCATAGGTGAGAGTTTGACTTATAATCTTAAGAACTGATTTCTGCAAATGGTAATAAGAGAGGGAAGATACATATACTTCTCAATTCCTTCTAGTGAAGCACCTGGTTCCTGGAACAGGCATAGTTGGTAAGAATTAAAGTCCATATATAATTCATTGGCAGTAAGAGATTATATAAAACTTACTAGAGTGGAAGTCCAAAGAATCCCATCTATGTTTTACTCTACAGAGAAGAGGCACATTATTTTAAACAAGTTGTTTACCATTCTGGGTCTTTTCAGTAATATGTAAAATTATATTAGAGGATTACAAGTATTTCCTCAATTATGACATTACATGGTTTTCCATACCTATACAACATCATAAATATACTCGATATTATTACTTAGTATATGCACAAAGACATAGAATGTTGGTACAACATGAAGCTGTGTCCAAAAACTTTCAGTTATAGTTTTCTTATGCTTATTTTAAAAAAAAATAACATAATATGTTCAAAGAGAGTAAAATAACAAAACTTTGTGTTATATGCTATGACAATTTATTTTTTGTCACCGTATATGACAGAAGCCATGACATAAACAAAACAAACCATTAAAGATTGTTCCCTTTGACTTAATAGAAATAAATAACAAAATCTAACATAAATGAACGTTCCTGTTGTCTAATAATAGAATGGATCATAAAATAACTGAGGCATACTTTTTCTCACACAGAACCTTATTACCTAGAAATTATTTAAAAATTGCTTCTTTTTATTTTAAGCCTATGTTAATGAATAGAACAAAGACAAGTCCTCACAAAGAGTTTTAAAAAAAATAAAATATACTTTTTTGAAGCTCAGAGTCAATTTTGAATTCTGTATTTCACCATTTGTTATTTTCTGATTATAGTAGCATTACTTGAGGGATGCAGATTAATTGTACAAAGTCAGTATCCCATAATCAGAAAGAAACCACTGACTGTTTTTCCACTTATATTAATACATTAAATGTCATAGAAAAGGCCAGAGATGAATCTCACACCCATGATTAGGCTCTCCCACACCTCTTCAGAGCTACTTAACTTCTGCTTTTGTTTGTTGCTTATCAAACCACAGAATCCTAAAGAATCACTTTGATTCTTTTGTACATGGTGTTCACATAACTGAATGAAAAATTCCTTTGAACTTTGTATCACAGGCAAATCTTTTTCCATACTTCAGAAATCTATTTTTAAATAAACCTCAGGTTCAAAGAAAGAAAAACTTACAAATCTCTGAAACAAAGCAAACTCTATAGAACCTTCTAAGACAGGAGATTGACAAGATGTGAATGATGGTGCAAGACAGACAGACCATTTTCAGTGAAACTGACATGTAATAGAGCTTACAATAAATCATTTTTTAAGGAAATACATTGACATTACAGTACTTAGAGTATGCAAATTACAAAATTTTAAGGTGATTGCTAATGATGTTTATTTTATATTTTTGAAGGCTAAATGAACTGTCATTTATTCTTTATATATACTCATACACACACATACCACTGAACCATGACAATTACAATTTTAGTTAGTTGAGCAATTAATTTTTTTTCTTAACCTAGGACAATATTGATTGTCATGTTTTTAATTTCAAACCTTGCAACCAGAAGAGCTTTCTGTCATTTATTCCAACCACCAGACCATCATCTCTCAGACTCTCATACAAATCTAATTCAATTATTGTTTGATATATTCCTTCCATGCAAGAAGGAATATTAAACTTCAGAATATTAAACTTCAAAGAAGCTTTTAAAAGTAGAAAAAGAAATCACAATTATTTAAATGATTAAAATAGATGTTTTGTTTGGTTTTAATTTTAAGCCTGGATGTAAAGGAAGGAATTTCAAGATAAAAAGGTGACTTCTGGAAATGTTTGAAAGGACGGTAAAAGAGAAAATACAATCAGGTTAGAAAATGAACCCCATCTAAGATGTAATCTTAGGTGATTAAAGAGTTCTCAAATGGATTAATTAATCCTGAAAATCACATTTATTAATGGAAGAACGAGGAGAATTAACTGTAAAAAAAAAAAAAAAAGAAAAAGAAAGGAGAGAAAACAAAACAACATAAAATGAAGTTTATTTCCTGATTCTATTCCAATTTGTTAACAATAACAGTACAATGTCAAAGCCCTTCCATTAACTGTTTTCTCCTTAAAATATTTTGAGTCATTTAATGTTTCCCTTCCAGTGAGCAGATTCTGTCTCAAACTTTCTTGCCACCAACCCAGGAGTTAAACAATCTGGAAAAAAAATGTTATTTTACATATAATAAAGATTTAAAAAATTTTAACTGCCTATCCAAGACATTATAATCGAAGGCTAATTTTATAAAAGTAAGGGAGGAGATTCACCCAAATATATTGAGTCTGAGTTGTAACTACTAAAAGAAAAGGAGAATTGAGTGGGTCTCTGGGGTTTGTTACCAAAAAAAAAAAAAAAGAAGAAGAAGAAGTAAGGTGGATGTGGGCTTGAAAATTAGTCCTAGGGCTTAATTATAGTACAAAGATATAGGACCCCCTGACAAAATATCTTTATGTCAGCAAAGTTTTATATGTGTGAAATCTCTTGCTTTAAAATGTTTTATGTGAAAAAGGCAGAAAATCACAGAAAGCAAAGCAAAAAAAAAACAAAAACAAAAACAAACAAACAAAAAAACCCAGTGTCTATTTTGTTAGATAAAGTAAGAAGTAAAAGCCTTCTCTACTTCTGAGCTTCTATTTTCCATCTCACTGGTAGCTGTGTTCAAATGTTTGCTTTATGTGAACAATCGAAAAGCGTAATTAAGGAAACACTTCAGTGCAAATCACATCAAAAATAATAAATTATTTAGGAATAAATTTACCCAAGGTGGTATGAGACTTCTACACTGAAAACTATAAAATATTGTTGAAGAAAATTAAAGAAGATAAATGGAAATGTATCCTGTGTTCATGGAATTGAGAATTTAAAATTTTTATGATGTAAATATTTCTCAAAACTATTTAGAGATTCAGTATAATTCCTATTAAATATTCAACAGCCATTTTTACAGAAATGGAAAACTAAACCCTACAATTAATATGGAATTGCAATAGATCCTGGAAAGCCAAAACAGTCTTGAAAAGAAAAACATTAGACTACACACATTTTCCAATTTTATAAAATTCTACAAAGCTACAATACTTAGGACACTGGGGCACCAAAATAAGGGTAGGCATAGAGATTGATTAAATAGCATAGTCTTATCAACAAATGGTGTTGGAAAACTAGAGTCACACATAAAAAAATGAAGTTGGATATTTACTTGACACTTAATAGAAAAGTTAACACATAATGGATCAGAGACGTAATATAAAAACTGAAACTATAAATCTCTAGTAGAAAATATGAGTTAAATTTTTATGACCTTGGATTTGGCAATTTTTATAACATCAAAAGCACAAGTAACAATAGAAAACAATAAATTAGACACATCAAAATTAAAAACTTACATGTATCAAAAGACACTAAGAAAGTAAAAAGACAACACACAGAAAGGGAGAATCTTTACAAATAGTATATCTAATAAAGGTCTTATTCAGAATACATAAGGAACTCTTATAGCTCAACATCGAAAAGATATCCATGAAAAGAGAAGCAAATTGGTCAGGAAAAAATGGCGTAGATGATAGAGGCTCTGTTCATTCCTCTGGCGACCAAATCAAAGTTGTGATGGAAACAAGGAGCAGTAGCAAGAAAAAATTGCCTAGGATCTAGATGAACAAGCCATACAACCAGGGAGAAATCCAACAAAACACCCTGCAATGTCAGAAGGTAGGACGGGGTGAGGATGCGGGGCTGCCTGGTCTCGAGCAGGACTGAGTGAGACAGTGGCTGTGGCTGTGGCAGATGCCTCTTAAAGGGACCAAATACGTGAGTGATTTTTTCCAGTGATGGACCTGCTCGCTCTGAGCACCAGTGCCAATTCAGCTGTGTGCAGGGGGCACCAGAGACTTACAGGGAGACATTGCTGGAGTGAGGGCTGAGTTGAGATTTACTCTGTACAGAAGTGCCGGCAGTATCTATTTTTCTCTGATGAGCGTCCCGCCCCTCCTAGTACACCAGACATAGTACCTCCATAGCTGTGATATCATCAAACTAGATAACAGAGGTCACTCTGCCCAGAGGATTCCTTGAAACCCTTTCTCCCCTCAATGTGCGGCCCTACCCAAGACAAATCCAGGTGTATCCTCAGCAAGTCAGATGTGCCTTGCTGAGCAGTGCCTAGATTCACACTGGAGGCAGCTGGGCTTGGTTTCTGGTGTGGCCTTTTGAGGCAACTATAAGCACAGCATCTGTGAATTGCTTGCTGAATCTTAACAGGTGGCCCCAGAGGCACACAGGCTGGGGCTAAACTTGGCCTGCAGCTGAACTCCTCTCAGGACTGTGCCACTGGACGCCTACTTCACGAATCCACACTAATAAGACCGGGAGACTTAGGAGCTTTGCTTAGTACGTAGAATGGACATGGAAAGGCAGCCAAAATGAGAAGAAAAAGAAGCAGAAATCATATGAGAGAACGGAACAGAGATCCAGATATAATGGAGTCAGATGTAGAGTTCAAAACACTGGTTATAATGATGTTCAATGAACTTTTGGGAAATGTAGATAAATTCAATGAGAACTTAAACAAAGAGATAAAAAACATTAAAATGGAAATGAAAATTATAAAAAGAAACCAGTCAGAAATAAAGAACACATTATCTGAGATGAGAAGTATATTAAATGGAATAAACAGAGTGATTGAAGAGGATCAAATGACCTATATAGAGGATAGGATAGCCAAGGACACTCAATCAGAATGGCAAAAAAAAAGAAGCCAAGACTATAATAATAATGTAAGGAACCTATGGGACACTATTAAAGGTAAAAATATCCATGTCATAGGGTACTGGAAAAAAAAACAACAACAAAGAAAACAAACAAACAAACAAAAAACAAGATTTTGAAGAATTATTTGAAGAAATAATGATGGAAAACTTCCCTCACCTGGTGAAGGATATAGACATACAACCCCAGAAAGCACAGAGAGTCCCAAGACACATCATAATTAAAATGCCAGAGGTTAAATACAGAGAAAGAATCTTCAAAACAGCACTAGAAAAAGAGATAGTTGCCTACAAAGGAGCACCCATAAGATTGGCAGCTGATTTCTCAAAAGAAAATATGCAGGAGAAAAGGGCTTGACACAAAATATTCGACATGATGAATAGCCAGGATCTATGACCAAGAATACTTTATTCAGCAAAGCTATTATTCAGTCGAAGGACAGATACAGAGCTTCCCAGTCAAAAATAAGCTAAAGGAATTTGTTGACACTGAGCTAATATTATGGGAAATGTTGGAGGGACTTCTTTAAGAAGAAAATACATGTATCAAAAACAAGAATAAAGAATGGTAATAACTACATTCCTGTCAAAACTACCTCAAATGAAAAAGTATTAAGTGCTCCAACCAAAAGATAAAGTGATTGAATCAATAAGAAAACAAGACCCCTACATATACTGCCTACAAGAGACTCACTTCAGATTAAAAGACACACACAGACTAAAAGGAAGAAGATGGAAAAGATTGCCTCGATGAATCTAGAGAGTATTACTGAATGCGATGGGTCAGATAGAGAAAGGCAGATATCTTATGATTTCACATACATGTGGAATCTAAAGAACAAAATAAACAACAATAGCAACAAAAGCAGAAATAAACTCATAGATACAGATAATATTTTGAAGGCTACTAGATAGGTGAGGAGTTGTAGGGACAGAAAATGCAATGGGATTAAGAGGTACAAATGGATAGTTACAAAATAGACATGGAGATGTAGAGTGTAGCATGGGTAGGATGGTTAATAATGTTGTAATAAATATGTAAAGGGGAAAAGGGGTACTAGATTTAGTGGAGTGGTCACTTTGAGAGTTATGTGGGTCTCTGATCACTGTGCTATATAACTGAAACTGGTATATTGTTGTATGCAATTATAATTGAAAAAAATAACTCATTGACTCATGCAATGTAAATACAAGCAATTAATTGTCTATTATGTTTCAATAAAGACAGAAAAAAATAGAAATACAACAATTGACCTTGAAAAAAAAAGAAGGGCAGATTACTGGAATTAATGTTTGTCACAAGATAATATGCACATAAACAATAAGCACATGAAAATATATTCAATGTCATTAGTAGTCATTAAGAAAATGCAAACCAGAGTCACAATGATATACCAATTTGCACCCACTGGGATGGCTACACTTTTTTAAAAACTGGAAAATAACAAGTATTTGCAAGGGAGTGCAGCAATTACAAAAATTATACATTGCTGAATGGAAAGTGAAATGATACAGTCACTGTGGAAAACAGCTTGGCAGTTCTTAAATAAGTTAAACAAAGAAGTAACATCTAACCCAACTATGGGTCCCAGGCTGGCAGGTCCTGTGATCCAGGCTCGTGGCTAGGAATAGGATCCCAGATTTAGAATGTTGCATTAGTGTAGTAGGGCACTGGCACCTAAAATATGTAAACATAATTCAGCTTATTGTATCACACATGTGTGGCTGAATGCCACTATTGTACTCTGATATAGGTGGAGCCATGTGGTCCCCTGGAGAGCAGAAGGGGAGCACAAGAAGAGGAGCAGAAGAAGAGCAGAGGCAGAAGCACACTCCCGGCGTAGGACTGCACCCCCTGCAACATAAGCACACTCCCCACAATAAAGCTGGTGACTGCCATTTCATTCTTATGTCAGCCCCTCCTGCATTCTTTCACCAGGGCATCTCACCATCGAAACCTTTCCTTCTCAAATAGCTCGGTGCTGACACCAACAATTCCACATCTATTTATATACTGAAAATAATTCAAAACGTCTTTGAAGAAAAACTATACAAGAATGTTTACAACTCTATTCATGGTAGCAAAAGGAGGAACCCACCTAAATGTGCATCCATTGATAAATAGATATACAAAATGTGAACTATCCATATAATGTAATATTATTCAGCACAAGTAACAATAAAAATAAAGTAACACAGGTGTACCTCATTTTATTGTACTTCACATTATTGTACTTTGCAGATAGTAAGAGTTTTACAAATTGAAGTTTTGCAGCAACCCTCATGGAGCAAACAATTGCCACCATTTTCCCACAACGTTTGCTCACTTTTTCTCTGTCACATTTTGATAATTAATGTAATATTCAATACTATATTGCTATTATTATTGTTATTATTATTATTATATTTGTTATGGTGATCCGCGATCAGTAATTTTTGATGTTACTATTGTCATTATTTTGGAGTACTAAATACCACACCAGCATAGATGGTCAGCTTAATAAATGTGTGTATTCTGACTGTTCCACTGAATGGTTGCTTCCATCTCTCACTCTCTTGAGGCTTCCCTTATCTCTCTGATACACAGCAATTTTACAATGAAGCCAATATACAGTGGCCTCTTTTGTTAAATAGTTAGCCAAGTTGTGAAAGCAAAGTAAAAGTTCTTGAACAAAATTAAAAGCATTACTCCAGTTAACACACTAATGATAAGAAAGCAAAACAGCCTTACAGCTGATAAGGAGCAAGTTTAGTGGTTGGATAAAAAAAATCAAACTAGCCACAAAATTCTCTAATCCAGAAGAAGGTTCCAATTCTCTTCAATACTTTGAAGACTGGAGAGGTGGCAAAGCTGCAGAAGAAAATTTAAAGCTAGCAGAGGTTGGTAAATGAGGTTTAAGGAAAGAAGTTCTCTCTGTAACATTAAAGTACAAGTAAGGTAAAGCAGCTCATGCTGATGAAGAAGCTACAGCACATTATCCAGAAGTTCCAGCGAAGGTAAGCAATGAAAGAGGCTACACTAAACAACAGATTTTCAATGTAGACAATATAGCCTTATTTGAAGTAGATGAAATCTACAACTTTTGTCACTGGAGAGGAGAAGTCAATGCCTGGCTTCAAATATTCAAAGGAAAAGCCAACTTTCATATTAGAAGCTAATGCAACTGGTGACTTGAAGTTCAAGACAATGCTCATTTACCATTCCAAAAATCTTAAGATCCTTGAGAATCATCCTAAATCTACTCTATCTGTGCTTTATCGATGGAACAACAAAACCTGGATGACAGCACATCTATTTACAACACGATTTACTGAGTAAATAATTGAGACCACTGTAGAGACCTCAGGGGGGGGGGAATAATTGAGACCACTGTAGAGACCTCAGGGAAAAAAAAAATATTTCAAAGTATTACTGTTCATTGACAATATACATGGTCACGCAAGAACTCTAATGGAGATGTACAGAAAGATTAAAGTTGTTTTCATGCCTGTTAAAACAGCATCCATTCTGCAGCCCAAGGATCAATGAGTAATTTTTGCTTTCAAGTCTTATTATTTAAGAAATACATTTTATAAGGTTATGGCTGCTATAGATAGTTATTCTTCTGGTGAATCTGGGTAAAGAAAAATGAAAACCTTCTGAAAAGGATTCACCATTCTAGATGTATTTAAAATATTTGTGATTCATGAGAAGTCCAGATATTGACATTAACAGGTGTTTGGAACAAGTTGATTTCAATCCTCATGAATGATTTTGAGGGGTTCAAGACTTCAGTGATGGAAGTAACTGCAGAGTGGTGAAATAACAAGAGAACTAGAATTAGAAGTGGAGCCTCAAGATGTAACTAAATTGCTGGAATCTCATGGTAAAACTTTTGTGGTTGAGGAGGTGTCTCTTATGGATGAGCAAAAAAAGTGATTTCTTGAGATGAAGATTGTCATAACGACAGCTAAGGATTTTAGTTGATAAATCAGCAGTTGAATTTGAGAGAATTGACTTCAATTTTGAAAAAAAAAAATATTACTATGGATTAAAAGCTACCCAAACAGCATCATATGATACAGAGAAATTGTTCATAAAAAGAAGAGTCAATCAATGTGTCATTATTACCTTATTTTAAGAAATTTCCACAGCCACTCCAACCTTCAGCATCCACCACCCTGATCAGTCAGCAGTAATCAACATCTAGGTAAGACCTCCCCCAACCAGAAAAAGATTACAACTCCCTGAAGATTCTAATAATATTTTGCATTTTTAACAATAAAGTATTTTTAAATTAAATCACATACATTGTTTTTTAGACACAATACTATTGCACATTTGATAATCTACCGTATAGTCAAAATATAACTTTAATATGCATTGGGCAACCAAAAAATATGTGGTGTTGTTTATTGTAATACTTGCTTTATTGCCATGATCTGGAACCAAACCTGCATTATCTTTGAGGTATGCTGTAGATTCAACAACATAAATAAACCTTGAAAATATGTTAAGCGAAAAAGGCAACAAAAAGGCCACAAATTTTAATATTTCTTTTATATGAAATATCTAGAATGGGCAAATTTGTAGAGACAAGAAACAGATTAGCGATGGCCAGGGGCTTTGAGAAAAGGCAGGAGAAGTAATAGGGCATGACTGCTCAATGAATATAAAGTTTGGAGAATGGTGATGAAAAGTTTTAGAAGTAGAGCATGGTTATCATCATACAACTTTGTAAATGTAGTAAATGCCACGGAACTATACACTGTAAAATGATTAAAATTGTAAATTTTATGATATGTACACTTTACTACAATAAATGCATAAACTATAATTTCCTTATAATTTTATCAAGATTTCTAAATATACATCTGTCTATATCAATCTGTATCTACACCTAAGTATACATTGTTCTTCCAATTTGCTTTTATTTCCTAGAAATATCTCTTGAATATTTTTCTAGGATGGTCCATATAGATGAAACAACTTTATTTATTGTCTAATACTATTATTCATATAATATAATATCATATTGTATGGATATGTCATATACCTCAGACCATGAGGTATAAGTCTCATGTTGAAAACAATGTCATAAAAAAACAGGAAGAATGTGCTCGTTTAATCATTATCTTCATAAATTATCTTTATTCCAGAAGCAGAGGAGCAAACAAGGGCAGTGTAAGAGTCACTCTCATGCATTTTGAAACTTCTGTTTACTAGTAGCATTATGTGACTTTGATCATATTCTCTTGGTCAAAACAAGTAGCAAAATCAGAGAGTATACAAAAAGTAGGGAAATAGTCTCTACCTACTAGTGGAAGAATTTGTAAAATACTATGGCCATTTGTACAACGTGTCATTTGTCTAGATCAATTAGATTGTCACATTCTTACTAATAATCAGTCTTTGCATATAAAGAAGACTAAATTCCTAATATATAATATGATTTTCAAACATTTTCTCTTGTTTGTTTTAAATTTATGGTTAACTTTCAATGTACAAGCATTTATAATTAATAGTGGCTATATTTGTTATATTTTTTCTTATGGTTATATATGAAAAAAAAAAAATTCCCAGGGAAAAAGACTAGTCCTGTCTCAATATCATAACAAAATATTTTGTTTTTTTCTAACTTTATTATTTTTAGAAGTTATTTTGTTTTATATTTCATTACTTATAATCTTATGATAAAGTTCCTGAATGTATGAAGTAATATTATTTATGAACTGATCACCCAGATGTTCTTCATTTTGCCTACTAGTAAACTTCAACACAGATGAAAATGACTTCTGAAAGGCATTTTTCAGCTACAGGACCCATAGGAGAGGTATGCAAATATACTTGACATAAAGAGAACATAACTGTTCCCCTATAGTAATGCTTGAGGGCAGCCTGACAGACACATGGTTCTGTAGCAGCAGACAGTTTACTGGTTCCTTTGAGTGATGCACAGCCCACAAAACATCTGTGCTCCATCAACTGAAGACATTATGTCCATGTCTATGGGGTGAAGACAGAGGTGATGTCAATGACACTCATGTCTGATAATGGGTGAATAGATGCTTTTGTGAAGTAATTAAAGCTGGAACTGAGCTCCTTATTCTGCTCTTGGACTTTGATTCATCAATCACAATCATATATTCTCCAAAATATGCTTCACTATTCTCTTAAATAAGTCAGGGGCACTTTACATGGAAGGAAACCAAAATTAATAACGTTAGATGATTATCTTATATACCAAGATCTCTAGATATTAATTGGACTCTTAAAGCTATCTAGCTTTTGACTTAAATTTTCAGTTAAGCTCAAGCATGTTCTTAAAAAATATCAATTATAAGAACTCAGATAACCCCATATGTTATTTTACTAAAACATATGTGCGTAATAACTTTGCTCTAAATAAACATACTTTAAATTTCCTTTATTAGCAGTTGAAATGATTTTTAAAAATTTAAGTTTCAGTAAATTGAAAAATAAAAATCTAGATGTCTTAGGATAAAAGTCTCTCTAGAGAGCAGATTTCTTCTTTTCATTATTAACCTTTTATTCTTTCATGTTTTGTCTATAATTCCATAAAGGCATACTTTGTGAAGATAATCCACTCTAGAATACTGAAAAATTGTAACTCTATAAATTAAAAATTGCAAAATTAATAGACATGCTCTGATAGTAAAAAAGTATCACTAAAGTATGAATTTAGAATAAATGACTAGTAAGACTACCTACATTTCTAGTATTCTCTTTTGGTGTTGCATGAGAGGTAATTTAATCAGTGGATATATGGTGATATAGGTTCAATAAATATTTGTTCAATATTGAAATTAAACGATTTACATGTCATAAATATACCCTTTCTGAAATCAAATTCTTCATTTTTACAGTCATCATGTGCTCTTAGTTCTACAAAGAAACTAAATGCCTATAGAATGCTAATAGGTATAGTCATTTATTGTCTCTATAATTTCTCTAGATTCCTTAAGGTCTTTGCCTGTACAACACCTATTTTATTCCTGGGATTAGCAAACCCAGAAAGGGAGAGAGCTCAGTATAAATTGGTGAGTCCATAACTATTAACACATTTAAAGCTAAGGGCAAATAAGACTATTTTAGTTCCATCTACTGACACCAACCAATTAGAGATACGTTTGTTTTTGAAAGCATGGATTACAGTAAAGACAGGGGGACATTGGATCAATAAAACTAAGAAAAAAATATGGTAAATTTCAATTCCCTTAAAGGAACTTTGAGTGCCTAATTTGTATCAGGATATCTTTTAAGCAATCTGCAGGATAAGGAAATTAATAAAACAATATTATAACCCCAAGGAGCTTATTAGAGAAACTGAATACATAAACTGAAAAATGGTCATAAAAATTTGAGTGAAGACTATAATGGGAAATAAGTTATGACAGGCATAGTAATTTGATAGTATAGGGAAGGGAGATTGCCTTTCACTTCACATAATTTGTTGAGCAAGATATCCTTACATGTGATCCAAGTAATATGTAGATATTCTTTTATAGAGTAAAACTCACAAGTAAAACAAAGGGTCCTAATTTAATGTATGATATTTATTTAATGTATATCCCCAGACACTCAATTCAGTTTTCTCACAGCTTGGTCCTGTTAGCCTCCATCCATTCCCTCAGTAATCATTGACTCTCTGAGACAGCAGGAAACAATGGCCAGGCCCTGACTAATGGTTACAAGGTATGGATTTTGTTAAGTTAGAGATAATATCATGCCCTAAATTCTGTTTCAGCTCCTGAGTCCTGAAGTGAAATGACCCCCTGACCACTCTATAGAAAACCAGACTTAGGGCCATGGAAGCTGTTCTCAGGACCTTAAATCATGATTTATTGTCCTTACCTTACTCCTGACCAATCAGTTTCACCCATGACTCCAAACACCTTACTCATGATGGCTTAAGATATTTGCTCTATGAAACCTCTTATTTATAAGACTCTTGTTTATAAGCCATCAGGGCACAGGATATTTTGGAGCACAAACTCACCCACTTTCCAAATTGGTGCCAATCTTTATAAATTATTTTCTCCATATGAAAATATATGAAAACTATTCATATATTTCTTTTGGTCCATATGCATGGGCACATAAACTCCTGTTCAGCTCGATAACACAAGGATAAACAAAATGATCATGGGCAAACAAATTATAAATGAAAGGAGTGATATTTCTACTAAATACACATGTTTGTGTGCATAATTACATAAAATTAAATACCTCTTTACAAGCACTTTATATTTCCATTTTTTAAAATCTCAACAAAATCAGGTTCATTATATAATTTGCAATGCACATACTTAAATTTAACAACTATACTAGCATAGCTAAGGAGAATCATACATTTGTATACACAAACTAATTTTTTTCATTTAATTTCTTCTAGAACCTAAATTTTAGTAAAATTCTTTTCTGCTCTAAATCTTCAAATAGAAATTAAATGGTGAAATTTTGTATTAAAAATCTACATACTCTTGGTTTAAACAGATATTCATATCGAACATTTATCAGAAACTATGATTAGAAGGAAAACATTAAGAGAAAAAGCTAGCTTCTATCATTTCTAATTTTTTAACCATCTCCGAGGAAAAAATTATCAAAAAACAAATAAATAAAAGAGACATAAATGGACATTTTATAGACTCTCTTGAGAAATTCTTTTAGTTTTGTATTGTTTTATTCACCATGCCTCCAAAGTTTCTCTCATACAATCTATTTTAGATAAGAAATGGCCACATGAACCAGTTTTGGATAAAGAAATGTTTAAATAGTTTCTAATATATATCCAATTAAAGACAAAGTATCCTAAAATTTTTCTTTTCTTTCTCCACTATCTAGGAGTAATATCTGGATGTTAATCTAAGCTGTCTTTGATCCCAGAAAGGAAAAACACTCAAAAAATGTGAAAGAAAAGATGGATAGAATCTGATCATGAATGATCTCATGGATTAGAGTAGCCTATATGCTCTGGGCCACATCCGGCTTCCAAACTCTCATTACAAAGAGAAATAAACATTATTCTTTCTAAAAACACCCTAGGGATTTCTTTGTTTTTGCAATGTGGACTATAACCTTGTCGGCAATTATCTCTGTCAGTAAAAATAATCTTTCTATCAGATTTTATAACTACATAAACTAATTAAATCTTTTTTTATCCTCAGGTTTCAGTACATGTAGAACTTTCCCAAGAATTTATTTCTGGCTCTTAAAAACTAAGTGTGATTGGTGTAAATACTTTCTGTTATAGAATTTAAGAAAATGAATTAATAAATAAAGTCATAGATATTCTTATTATCCTTTTCTAGTTTTGATTGGTTATCTTTTTAACAAATGTAAACTATTTACTTAATATTATCAACAAATACAGTTAAATATGTTATCATGTAACATATCACACTCAAGTTGAAATGTCAGAAACAGATACCCATATTTACAATTCTTTTTAAAAATGTTATTTAATGACACAGTAAGGAGTAAATTTTTTTGGCTTATAATTCTTAAAAGAAGACCAATAGCAAAAGTGATGCAAAATATTCAGTGTGAGATTATGATTAAACTTCATTTTACAAAAATGTGATGTAAAAAGGCAACAATTCCATTCAACATCCTAAATTAAATCTCTTCAGAATGAGCTGATAATTTTTATTATAAAAAATTAAAATTTACAAATAAAGGCAGTTTAAAACTGCTACTGAGAAGTATATCTCTTAGCGTATACAATTTTAAGACCACAGTTTTAAAGGTCTTAAGTATCAAGTTGTTTTGATGAATTAGTTGGTGTGCACTTATAAATGTTTTTATTGTCTTACT
Source organism: Pteropus alecto (assembly GCF_000325575.1). Classification (NCBI taxonomy): domain Eukaryota; kingdom Metazoa; phylum Chordata; class Mammalia; order Chiroptera; family Pteropodidae; genus Pteropus; species Pteropus alecto. The sequence continues at coordinate 2,264,835 of NW_006432491.1, read as the reverse complement.
ATTTTTAAAATATATTTATAGAGTATCGCTGATTTTTTTTCATTGAGGTAACACTGGTTAATGACATTATATGTTTCAGTCGTGCAACATTATAATTTGATACCTGTACACATTATATCGTGCTCATCACCAAAAGTCTAGTATTAATCGTCACCACAATTTTTTAAAATTTTTAATTAAGTTTATTGGGGTAACATTGGTTAAGACAATCATATAATTTTCAAGTGTACATTATCATTTGACATCTGTATATTCTATTGTGTGTTTACCACCCAAATTCCAGTTTCCTTCAGCTACCATATATTTGATCCCCTTTACCCAATTCACCCTCCCACTACCCCCTATATTTGACCCCCTTTACCTCATCTAACTCCCCCCTCCTCCCCCACCTCCCTAGTAACCACTAGTCCTATAGTCCTCTGGTAACCACTAGGCTATATTCCATGTCCATGAGTTTATGATTGTTTGTCCTGCTCATTTGTTGCTTTTAGGTTTATATCCCACATATAAGTGACACCATGTGTTTTTCAACTTTTTCTGTCTGACTTATTTTGCTTTCATTATAAATGAAAGGAGTGATATTTCTACTAAATACACATGTTTGTGTGCATAATTACATAAAATTAAATACCTTATTTAATTTATTACATAAATTAAATAATCATTTATCTCGAGGTCCAAACATGTCGCAAATGGCAGTATTTTATCTCTTCTTTTGACTGAGTAATATTCCATTGTATATATGTACCACAGCTTCTTTAGCCAATCATCTATCGTAGGATACTTTGGTTGCTTCCATGTCCCGGCCACTGTAAATAATGCTGCTATGAACATCAGTGTGAAAATATCTTTTCCGATATGGGTTTTCAAGTGTTTGGGGTAAATACCCTGTAAAGGGATTGCTGGATCATATGGTAGTTCAATTCTTAGTGTTTTGAGGAACTTCCGTACTGTTTTCCATAGTGGCTGTACCAATTTCCAGTCCCACCAGCAGTGTACGAGGGTTCTTGTTTCTCCGCATCTTTCTCCAACATTTGTTATTACTCGTCCTGTTAATTATAGCTATTCTAACAGGTGTGAGATGGTATCTCGTTGTGGTTTTGATTTGCATTTCCCTAATAGCTAGTGATGCTGAGCATCTTTTCATTTATTTGTGGACCATTTCTATGTCCTCTAGGGACAAGTGTCTGTTCAGGTTCTCTGCCCATTTTTTGTTTGGATCATTTGTTTTTTGTTTGGATCGTTTGTTTTTTGTTATTGAGTTGTATGAGTTCTTTGTATATTTTGGATATTAGGCCCTTATCGGAGGTGTTGCTTGCAAATATATTTTCCCATTCAGATGGTTGTCTCTTTACTTCTTTGATGGTTTCTTTTGCTGAGCAGAAGTTTTGGACTTTGATGTAGTCCCATTCATTTATTTTAGCTTTTACTTCCCATGCCTTCGAGGTCAAATTCATAAAATCGTCTTTAAGTCCAAGGTCTTTGAGTTTCATTCCTATGTTTTCTTCTATGCATTTTATTATTTCAGGTCTTATTTTTAGGTCTTTAATCCATTTTGAGTTAATTTTGGTGTGTGGTAATAGAAAACAGTCAGTTTCATTCTTTTGCAGGTGGCCTTCCAATTTTCCCAGCAGCATTTATTGAAGAGGCTTTCATTTCTCCACTGTAGATTTTTTGCGTTTTTGTCAAAACTGATTTGCCCATATAAATATGGGTTTACTTCTGAACTCTTGATTCTGTTCTACTGGTCCATATGTGTGTTTTGCTGACAGTATAATTTGAAGTTGGGCAGAGTGATGCCTCAAGCCTCATTCTTTTTTATCAGGATGGCTCTGGTAATTCTGGGTCTTTCGTGCTTCCATAAAAATCTGATGATTTTTTGTTCTGTTTCTTTAAAAAATGCTGATGAGATTTTAGTGGGGATTGCATTAAATCTGTATAATGCTTTAGGTAATATGATCATTTTAATTATGTTGATTCTTCCAATCCAAGAACATGGAATATCTTTCCATTTCTTTGTATCTTCTTCGATTTCTTTTAATACGGTCTTATAGTTTTTGTTATATAGGTCCTTCACTTGTTTCATTAAATTTATTCCTAGATATTTTATTCTTTTTGTTGCAACTGCAAAATAAATTTTTTTCTACTTTTTCTGATGCTTCATTATTAGAGTGTAGGAATGCAATCGATATTTGAACATTGCTTTTTGTATCCAGAGACTTTACTATATTCGCTTATTGTTTCCATAGTGTTCTTGTGGAGTCTTTAGGGTTTTCTATATAGAGAATCATGTCATCCGCAAATAGTGACAGTATGACTTTTTGTTTCCTATTTGAATGCCTTTTATATCTTTCTCTTGTCCGATTGCACTCGCTAGGACCTCCAATGTTATATTGAATAACAGTGGTGATAGTGGACAGCCTTGCTTTTTCTTGATTTCAGAGGGACGGTTTTTAGTTTTTCACCATTAAGTATAATGTTGGCTGAGGGTTTGTCATAGATGGCCTTTATTATGTTAAGGTGCTTTCCTTCTATACCAATTTTGTGAAGTGTTTTGATCATAAATGAATGATGTAATTTGTTGAAGGCTTTTTCAGCATCTATTGATATGATCATGTGATTGTTATTTTTTAATTTGTTTATGTGGTGTATCATATTAATTCATTTGCATATGTTGAACCATCCCTGTGCCTCTGGGATCAAGCCCACTAGATCGTGGTGTATAATTGTTTTAATATGTTGCTGTATTCGGTTTGCTAGTATCTTATTAATTTTGCATCTGTGTTCATCAGAGATATTGGTCTGTAGTTTTCTTTTTTGTGTGTTATCTTTCCCAGGTTTTGGTATCAGAGTAATATTGGTCTCATGAAATGAGTTGGAATGTATTGCCTCCTCTTCGATTTTTTTGGAAGAGTTTGAGGAGAATAGGTATTAAATCTTCTTTAATGTAT
>NW_006432491.1:2258319-2261239 GCF_000325575.1 Pteropus alecto | reverse complement strand
CTATCTCTGTGTCCCAGTATGTGGTTCATCCTTGAGAATGTTCCATGTGCACTAGAGAAGAATGTATAAGCAGCTGCTTTGGGATGGAAGGCTCTGGTAAATGTCAATTATGTCCAGTTGGACTAAAGTGTCATTTAAGGATGTTATTTCCTTATTGAATTTCTGTTTGGATGATCTGTCCATATCCGACAGTGGGATATTGAGGTCCCCTATTACGATGGAGTTTTAGTCTGTTTCTCTATTTAGTTCTGTTAGTAATTGCTTTACATACTTCGGGGTTCCTTGATTGGGAGCATAGATATTAATAAATGTAATTTCTTCTTGGTGCTTGCTAACCTTTATTATTATGAAGTGTCCCTTAGTATCTTTCTTTACCTTTTTTATTTTGAAGTCTATTTCATCTGAAATTAGCACCGCTACTCTCGCTTTTCTCTGAATGCCATTAGCTTGAAATATTATTTCCATCCTTTCACTTTGAGTCTATATTTGTCTTTGGAGCTGAGGTATGTCTCCTGAAGGCAGCATATGGTTGGTTTTTGTTTTTTAAGCCATTCTGCAACTCAGTGCCTTTTTATTGGTGAGTTCAATCCATTTACATTTAGGGTGATAATTGAAATATGAGGTCTATTTATAGCCATTTTATCTTTTGCTTTCTGGTAGCTCGGTGTTTCCATTTCTTCCCTGTCCTTGTGTTTCTGTTTTCTTTATTTTGGTTGGCTTTTGTGGGTTTTCCTTCTGGTCATTCTTGTTTTATGTTGTATACAACAGTTCTGAATCTTTGATGTGCGGTTACCATTATGAATATGTAAAGGATAGTTATATATATACAGTCATCAATTTTCTTTGGCGTGTGCCTTATCTCCATTCCCCTTTGCAAATCTGGATCTTTGAATCCTCCCCTTTTCAGTCATTGTTATCTCAAATTATTCCTATGTATGCTGAATATTCATTACTATCTTATTATAACAATTCTTTTCTTATTATGTAAGCTTATAATGCCCTGTTCTTAATAAAGGTTGCACTCCTCTGCTTTTATTTACCCAATAATCACTTTACTCCTAATTATGTATTTCTTTTTGGTCATTTTGTTTTAGGGAGCTGATTCCTTTCAGTATTTCCTGTAGGGTAAGCCTTGTAGTAGAGAATTCCTTGACTTTTTGTATGTCTGGAAAAGTCTTAATTTCTCCTTTATATCTAAAGGAGAACTTAGCTGGATACATTATTCTAGGCTGGTAGTTCCTTTTTCTTAATAGTTTAAATATTTGATTCCATTCCTTTCTGACTTGTAAGGTTTGCACTGAGAAGTCTGAGGATAATCAAATGGGTTTATCTTTATAAGTTACCATTTTTTATTCCCTCCCCCTGCCCTGGCTGCCTTGAAAATTCTGTCTTTGTTGTTGATTTTTGATCGTTTTAATACAATGTGTCTTGGTGAAGGCCTTTTTGGGTTGAGATAATTGGATGTTCTATTGACTTCTTGAATTCTAAGCTCCAGCTCATTCCTTAGATCTGGGAAATTCTCATCAACTATTTGTCTGAAAATGCTTTCTAATCCCTGTTCCTTTTCCTTGCCTTTGATAATGACCATTATATTTTCTTCTCCAAATGGTATCATCTAGTCCTTGTATTTCTCTTTCATTATTTTTCATTCTTCGATTTCTCTCTTTCCTTCTGATTTATTTCTAGATTTCTGTCTTCGATATCACTGATCCTTTCTCCCATTTGGTCGACTCTATTTCCCAAGCTTGCAATTTCATTTTTTAACTGTTTCAGTGTATGCTTCATATTCAGAAGTTCTATTTGGTTCTTTTGGAGGATTTCAATTTCCATGCTCTGCTCATTTAGTTGTTTTTTCTGTTCCTGAAATTATTGATTTGAGTTGTTTTGGATCTCATTGAGCTTTTTCAGAAGTGCCATCCTGAATCCTTGTCATTTAAATCCCATATTTCTATGTCTGTAAGCTTATTTTCTGGAGATTTTTCTCTTTCTTTCTGAGATGCCTTGTCACTTTGGTTTTTCATGGTGTTTAATGGACTATTTCTCCACCTGGGCATTAGGGAAAGTGTAGTCTGCTGTTTTTTTCAGAAAGAAGATTTATTATATAAAGGTCTCTCTATAGCCTGTTCCAAAGAAGGAGCTTTTGGTTTCCAGTAGGTGACGTCTAAGCCTCTTGGATCCTTGCTTTGAAAAAAGTCTTAATAATGCATTTTTTTTTCTTATCAATATTCAATCACAATCTCGATTCTCAGTTTCAGTCCCTGTCAGTGTTAGTGACAGTTTTGGTAGCATTTGCTCAGATTCCCTTGGGGCTCCACAGTGTTTGGTCCTGGAGGATATCGGGATTGGAAAAATGGGGTCTGTGGTTCAGCTTTATGTTTTGCACCTGTGGCTGGTAATAATCAGCTGTTGCTTCTCTGCTGTCCTCACTTCTCTGCCATCCTCACTTCTCTGTCATCCCCACGTCTTTGCTTTCTGCCCTGATCCCTGGGCAAGGAATGTTCAGGGAACTCACTGCAGGAACTCACTACTCCTTCTCCCCTCCTCCTCCTCCTCCTGCAGCTGCAAGAGGCAGCTTTTTTATTCCTTCCAGTCCACCATCTGACACCCGAGGTTCTGACCTGTGGTAGCTCTTATGCACAGATCTCACGCTCAGACATGCTGGTGTGCAGTTTGGGTGTCTTTTGTTGAGTTTTAGATGTTCAGCTTATTGTTGTTTCAAGAGGAGAGATCTGGGGACATCTATCACTCCGCCATGCTTTCCCCAGAACTTCATCACCATAAATTTGATGCCTTTACCAAATTGGTCCTACCCTCACTCCCCTCACACTGCAGTAACTACCAATCTGTTATCGGTAGATATTGTTTGTGCTTTGTTTTTTTTTGTTGTTGTTGTTTTTATTTGTTTCTTTTTCTGTTTAAA
>NW_006432491.1:2224470-2258176 GCF_000325575.1 Pteropus alecto | reverse complement strand
TGTTCAGGCAACTCACTGCAGGAACTCACTACTCCTTCTCCCCTCCTCCTCCTCCTCCTGCAGCTGCAAGAGGCAGCTTTTTTATTCCTTCCAGTCCACCATCTGACACCCGGGGTTCTGACCTGTGGTAGTTCTTATGCACAGATCTCACGCTCAGACATGCTGGTGTGCAGTTTGGGTGTCTTTTGTTGAGTTTTAGATGTTCAGCTTATTGTTGTTTCAAGAGGAGAGATCTGGGGACATCTATCACTCCGCCATGCTTTCCCCAGAACTTCATCACCATAAATTTGATGCCTTTACCAAATTGGTCCTACCCTCACTCCCCTCACACTGCAGTAACTACCAATCTGTTATCGGTAGATATTGTTTGTGCTTTGTTTTTTTTTGTTGTTGTTGTTTTTATTTGTTTCTTTTTCTGTTTACATTTCACATATGAGTGTCATATAATTTTTTCCCTTTTCCATATGACTTATTTTACTTAGCATAATACCCTCGAGATCCATCCATGTCATCGCAAATGGCAATATTTCATCTTTTTATAGCTGAATAGTATTCCTTTGTATATATGTACCACATATTTTTATCCATTCATTCATCACAGATACACAGATCAATGGAACAGAACTGGGAGTACAGAAATAAACTCACACATATATTTACAACTAGTATACCACAGAAAAGCCAAGAATATGCAATGATATTCGTATTCTGGATAGCCACATGCAAAAGTATGAATCCGGACCGCTATCTCATACCATACCCCAAAATTAACTCAAAATGGATTAAAGACTTGAATGTAAGACCTGATACAATAAAATGCATAAAAGGAAACAGGCACTGAGTTTCTGAATATCAATCTTAGTGATGTATTTTGAATTTGACTCCAAAGGCAGGGAAATAAAATAAAAATAAACAAATGGAACTAAATTTGTTCTCTGTATCTATGAGTCTGTTTCCATTTTGTTGGTTAGTTTATTTTGTTCTTTAGATTCCACATATGATATTTGTCTTTCTCTATCTGACTTTTTTTACTTAGCATAATACCCTCTGGGGCTATCCATGTCCTTGTAAAAGTAAGATTTCATTTTTTAAAGCTGAATAATATTCCATTATATATGTGCGCCACCTCTTCTTTATCCAATAGTCTATTGATGGGTACTTAGATCACTTCCATATCTTGGCTACTATAAAGAGTGCTGCAGTGAACATAGACGTGCATAAATCTTTTCAAATTAGTTTTTTTTGTTTGTTTGTTTTCTTTGGATAAATAGTCAGAAGTGAAATTGCTGGGTCATAATGTAGTTCTATTTTTAATTTTTTGAGGAAACATTAAAATTTTGTAGTGACTATACCAATTTGTGATCTCACCACCAGTGCACAAAGGTTCCATTTTCTCCACATCCTCGGTAACTCTTGTTTTATGATTTATTAGTGATATCTATTCTGACAGAATAATATCTCATTGTTGTCTTAATTCACATTTCTCTGATTATTAATGACACTGAGCATCTTTTTATATATCTACAGCCATCTATCTGTATGTCCTCTTTGGAGAAATGTCTATTCAGGTCTTCTGCACATTTTTGAAATGGATTATTTGTTTATTTTGGTGTTGAGTTGTATGAGTTCTTTATAAATTTTGCATATTAACACCTTATTGGATGTACCATTGGCATATATCTTCACCATTCAGTAGGTTATCTTTATGTTTAATTGATGGTTTTCTTTGCTGTGTAAAAATATTTTAGTTTATTGTAGTCCAATTTGTTTATTTTTTCATTTGTTTCCCTTGTCCAAGAAGATATATCAGGAAAAAAAATATTACTAAGAGCAATGTCAGAGAGTCTTCTCTCTATGTTTTCTTCTAAGAGTTTTATGGTTCTGGCTCTTACATTTAAGTCTTTAATCCATTTTGAGTTCATTCTTGTATATGGTGTAATAAGTTTGTTGAGTTTCTTTTTTCTTTCATATTAGGTAGGTCTGCTACATCTACCAGTCTTAGCTGATAGCCTTAAGTAGTAGGTGGCATATGTGGCACAGTAGCCCAGTTTCCCTGATCGGGTGCTCTAGGAGCGTCCATTGTGTGAGTTATGTGTCCCCTCCTATTGTAGTTGAGCCTTAATTGCTGTTGGCATGTCAGTGGGTCTAACTGACTCTCAGGCTGACTATGAGGTTTTGCTATACCTACAGTGTGGGGGCTGACCCCACAGAGTGAAATTTGCCCAAGTGGGCTCATGTGCCTGTTAAGAACACCCTGTGAGAGTGCCACTTGTGGGGTTAATCAGTGGAAGACTGTTGAGGTCTGTTGCCCACTCCAGGTTTGTTAGTTCTGGAGCCCATTGATAGGGTCTCCCATGCAGGTCATGGTCAGTTGTTGCCTGTGACTAGCCCAGGTCTACCTGGTAGGAGCTACAAAGCTATCAGTGGTTGGTCCCTGCTTGTGTTGGACATGGATGCATGTAGGAGAGGTTACACAGTGAAGCTAGGCTAGACATTACTGGTACCAGGTCTGGGGCTGCTCAGAAAAAGTCCTATGGTACCCCAAGGTTTGAGGCTGACTGACAGCTGCCTGTAAGATTCAGAGCTGAAAAAGCCTTGGGTAGTATGCAAGTTAGATGAAGCAGGGTCCCAGAGAATTACCACAGTGGGGCACAAATTGTGTTCCCCAGGTTGGTGTAGATTCAGATTTGTTGCCAGTTGAGCCAGTGGAGCTCACCAAGCCAATGTAGGTTAAGATTTGGCCATGTGGAGGAAAACTTCATCACAAGCAATATGGTATTCACCTGTGGGCTTCACAGGAGGAGAGATAAACACAGAGATAATGGTGGCTATCATTCCAGTAGCTGTCCTGTAGACACATGACTCTCTCTCTTTCTGTATGTCTCTACAGCACCTACTTCTCCAGCCACTGTACCTCCACTGGACCCCAGTGTGAGTATCTGAGAGCAAGCAAGTCTGCATGAGCCATGCAAGGGGACATCTGGATTTCCAACTGCCTTCAATCTCACCTGGACAGTCAGAATTCCCACTGATTTTCACACCTAGATTTTGTAATAACTCCTCTTCTCAGCACTGAAACTCTATGATGGGGAGACCCCATGTGAGATTGGGGTCCCTTACTCTTTTGGAAGACCTCTGCAGCTGAAATATCCCTCGCAATGATCGACTGCCACACAAAAGTGTGGGGCCAGCTTGTTTCATGTCTCTCTCTCTCCCTCCTACAACTCTCAATGTGGCCTCTTCTTTATAACCTTAGTTAGAGGAGTTATGTTCATCTAGTCTTCAGATGGTTCTCCAGGTTGATCATTTTGCAATTTAGTTGTAATTTTTAATGCAGTCATGGGAGGAGGCAAGCACAGCATTTACTTACTCCACCATCTTGACCAGAACCTCCATAATTATATATTGTTAAAGTACTATTTGCAATAGCACCAATAACACAAAGCTATAAATATTATGAACTACATCCAGGATTGTATCGTTTAAAGTTATAAAATACCACTGAAAGAAGACAAAGTCTATTTATATAAAAGGAGAGCTATATCATGTTCATAGAAGAAAATATTCTGTAAAACCAATTCTCCTCAAATTAATAGAGTCAATATGATCCTAAAAATATTAGAACAGGCATCCCCACACACAGAGTTATAGAGAAGTTAAATGATAAAATTTAAATAAAAAAGCAGAAGAAATTAGAATAGGTAAAACTATTTTATGAAAAAATAAATTAGGAAGCCAAACATGAATGCATTTCAAAACTTATCTTAAGGCTACATAATCAAGATGGCCTGGTATTGATTGACATATGGATAAATGAAACATAATAATGAGTTTTTAAAAAAGCATCTAAATAGATAATGGTTAATGGAGTTTTAACAAATGTACAAAGAAAGGCAAATCAATGGAGAAATGGTCCTGGAACATTTGGGAACCCATGCAAAACAAACAAACAAATAAACAAACAAATAAATAAATAAAATAAAAGAACCTCTTTACTACTAAAATATATATAAATATGTATAAATGTAGCTAAAATTTAGAACTAAATATGAAACACAAAACTATAAAACTTGTATAAGAGGAAAACAGAAAAATCTGCTGACTTTAAGTTATACTAAGAGTTCAGCTATAACACCAAAACTAGTCTATTAAAAAAAAAATTATAGATTGACTTCATTGATTAAAAGTTTTGATCTGTGACTTGGTTAAGATAATATTTTAAAACACTATGAGAAAATATTTGTAAATCAAAAATGCATTATCTGATATGAAGAGTATATTAGATGGAATTAACAGAGTGGAGAAAGAAGAGGATAGAACCACCTTTATAGAAGATGGGGAAGCCAAGGACACTCAATCAGAATGGCAAGAAAAAAAGAAGGCAGGACTAAAATAATAATTTAAGGAGCCTATGTAACACTAGTAAATGTAAAAATATCTGTGTCATAGGGGTACCTGAAGGAAAACAAGACATTGAAGAGCTATTTGTAGAAATAATGATGGAAAACTTCTCTAACCTGGTGAAGGAAATAGACATACAACTCCAGAAACCTCAGAGAATCACAAAAAGATAACTGAAAGAGGCCTACACCAACACACATCATAATTAAAATGCCAAAGTTTAAATACAAAGAAAGAATCTTCAAAGCAGCAACAGAAAAACTATTCATTACCTACAAGGGAGCACCCAAAAGACTGGCAGCTGATTTCTCAAAAGAAACTTTCCAGAACAAAAGGTCTTGGCACAAAATATTCAATGTGATGAAAACTCAGGATCTACAACCAAGAAAACTTTATCTAGGAAAGCTATCATTTAGAGTGGAAAGACAGCTACAGAGCTACCCAGACAAACAATAAGCTAAAGGAATTAATCAACACCAAGCCAGTATTACAGGAAATGTTGGAGGGACTTCTTTAAGAAGAAAATACATGTATCAAAAACAAGAATAAAGAATGTTAATAACTACATTCCTATCAAAACTACCTCAAATGGAAAAGAATTAAGTATTCCAACCAAATGATAGGGTGGCTGAATAGATAAGAAAACAAGACCCCAACATATGCTGCCTATAAGAGACTCACTTCAGATTAAAAGACACATAAAGACTAAAAGGAAGGGGATGAAAGAAGATATTGCCTTGGTGGACCTAGATGAAATTGGGCTGAATGAAATGTGTCAGATAGAGAAAGACAAATATCACATGATTTCATGTACATGTGGAATCTAAAGAATAAAATAAACAACAACAACAAGAATGGAAATAAACTCATAGATATGGAGAATATTTTGAGGGCTACTCTATGGGAGGAGGGTTAGAGGGGATGGTGATAAAGGGCAAATGGATTAAGTACAAATGGATAGTTACCAATAGACATGGAGCTATAAATTGTAACATAAGGAAAATGGTTAACAAAGTTGTAATAAATATGTGAGGGGGGAGAAAGATACTAGATTTAGTGGGGTAATCACTTTGTGAGTTATGTAGATCTCTTATCACTATGCTGTATAACTGAAGCTAATATATTATTACATGCCAACAATAATTGAAAAAAACTCATTGAATTGTACAACGTAAATATGAGCAACTAACTGTCTATATTACTTCAATAAAGCTAGAAAAAATATCTTTAAACAATCTACATGTCCTTCACCTGTTAAATGGATAAACAAACTGTTTTACATTCGTAAAGTGGAATATTTCTCAGCATTAAAAATCAAAGTATTGATTCATGAAACAACATGGATGACTATCAGAAGCATTGTGCCAAGTGAGGGAGGCAAGATTCAGTGTCTCTATATGAGCCCATTAACATGACATTCTGGTAAATGAAAATTATGGATGCCAGGAGTTACAGGTGGAACATGAATTTGACTAAAATGGGAAACTTAATAGTGAGTTTTGGAGTGATGTAACTGCTTGTAACTTGACTGTATGTGTCTAGATTACAACTAATGTATTTTTTTTTCCTAAAAGTTTGTGCATTTGATTCTATTTTATTAGCAAACATTTTTGACATCCTCTAGTCATTTTCCCTTTAATACTTTAGTAATCAAAGCACTTTCTTTCTTGTATTATGGCAGGTGGCTTTCCTCTTGGTTTCAATTTCAAAGACCCAACTGTCGTCTCTTAACTTTTTGTATTGTATTAGAGTATTTTTCTATTCTTTATATATTCACATTTGTTGAGAAATAATTTATGTAAAGTAAAATTTATAGATCTTAACTATACACTATAATGAAATTTGACATGTGAATATATAAGTTCTCACACCCACATCAAAATATAGAATGTTTTATCACGTCTGAAAATTTCCTCAAGTCCTTCTCTAATTGTAACTTCTCTGAAAACGTCACCATCCTAATTTCAATTACTTTAGTAAAATCCTGCCCAGTTTTGAATTTAATACAATGAAAATATACAGTATATAGTCTTCTTTGTCTATACTGTTTTGCTCCCTATTATGTCTGTGATATTCATTCATGTTGAACTGTGTGTTAATATTTAATTATTTCAATCATTGACTAATAATATGGTGTCAGTGTACCACAGTATGTTCATGTATTCACTTATCTATGGACATTTGAGTTGTTTCTATTTTAGGGCTATTGTGAATAAAGCTGCTATGAATGTTCTTGAACATTTTTCTCTTTGACACGTAAAAATTTGCAGAAGTGTTGGTCATATGAAAATGTGTATTTGGGGTTGTAAAGATTTTCCAAGCAATTTCCCACAGAAAATGTATTTTACACTACACTAGTATTGTATGAGAGTTCCTATTGTAGGTTTTTTTTTTTTTTTATTTTAGATTTTGTTCAGTATGACTATCTCTTTGTGGTTTTAATTCATATTACCCAGATGACTAACAATGCTGAAGTCAGTTTTGTGTGCTTATTTGTCATTATCCTCACTTCTTTTGTGAAGATTTGTTTAATCTATTGCCCATATCTAATTGATTTTCACTTATTGTGGAAAAGTGCTTTGAGAGAATACTGTTATCATGAATTTGTTTTTTATATAATGTCTAATTTTAGTATTTAATTAACATAATTGGCAGTTCTCATAGTTGTAGTATAAGATATAACTTTATTTAAACCTAAGTAAATTAATGTAAAACTGCTGCCCAGAAGTTATCTGACAGATGAACTGTCTTAAATATATCCACAAAACAAAAAAAAGTAGAAATTCTTGCAATACTGAAAGCAGAACCCAAAAAAGTAATAATTTATTTGTGAAGCATATTTGTAGAAAATACCATGAGATTTCTAATACAATTTATCATTATTCTACTTAAAATTCATAACTTGCTATATTACCTGTTTTTTTTAATCTTTTTTTTTAAATTTATTTGTTAAACTACATCTATCAAGCAGTAAATCAGTAGATGGAGTATCTGTTAGAAATTACAGAAAGTGGTGAAAAATGTTGTCAACAGCATGTGGATCCATAATAAAGTGTTATGAATACCTCAATAACTTCTGGGGATCACATGAGATCATAACAATAAAATTGTTGGTGACTAAAGTCACCAAATAAATATGCTCCTTAATTTTTTTAAGAAGGAAGAAAACTTTCAGATAACTCTCAGAAAAATTCTAACTGTATTTCTTAAGATAACATTAAAAAGAAATAACTACAACAGTGGCAGCATCAGCAAAAACAGCAATATAAGCTAAGAGAGCAAACAGCATGGCAGAACTTCAATTTATGCTGCTGGGAAGGAATTGAATAGAAGCACTTTCTGGCTGAATTACAAATAATTTGTCTAAGAAAGGAATGTGACCTTCTGAGAGTGAGGAGGAAACATTCTGGGACCACATGAATGTTTCCTGATGTGGTGGGCCAGAAGGCTGGAGGCAAAGGCAGGCTGTGTGACACCATGGAAAAGTTTCATAGTGCTGCGAATCAAAAGATTTTTAAAAGCCGTGATGCTTCAGGGAGCCCAGGTTATACAGGTAACAGAAAAGTGAAAGGCAGTTCTACTCCAAGGCCAAGGTCAGGGTGTTTCAAAGACTCACACGTGGAAGTAGTGCTGAAGAAACATACAATTCTGGCTCCCGCATGTAACTTTCTTCTATATCATTGTCTCTTAAGACTCATTACTATTCTCTTCAAAGTGAAATAACTTGAGTTCTGAAAAAGAATTCTGATAGCATGCAAAGGGAGATCCCCCCAAAATCTACTTATTTAAATACAAAGAGAGCTAAAATAGTAATCACTGATAAATGAATCAACAGCAACCAAGTAAGCAACTCATGGGGATAAAACACGGGGATAAAACAAGTTAAATATGAAGGGAATGTAATTATAACCTTAAATAGGAAAAGTCATGTTTTGCAAAAGATTTCTTGTAAGACACTCTCAGCATATCTGAAAATATGGACATCAAGCAGTAAAATGTAAAAGAATAAATTAGAAAACAACTTGAAAAAAGAAAAACTTTAAATAATCTAAATTTATACCTCAAGGAACTAGGAAAAGATAATAACAATCTAAGCCCAAAATTAATAGAAGCAAAGAAATAACAAAGATCAGAAATAAGTGAGATAGAGTCTAAAAAGCTATAGAAAAGATCAATGAAACTAGGGGTCAAGTTTTTGAAGAGATAATGAAAATAGACAAAATTTTAGCTAGAATCACTAGACAAAAAATAAAAAATAAAAATAAGTGAATAAGTAAATTAAATAGAAAAGTGTAAAATACATAAAACTAAAAATGAAAGAAGAAATATTTCAACTGATAACAGAAATTCTGAAGATCATTTTTAAAAACTACTATAAAAGTTGTACACCAACAAATGAGATAACCTGAAGAAATTAATAAATTCCTAGAAACATACAGCTTACCAAGACTAAATCATGAGGAAACAGAAAATCTGAATAGACCAATTCCTAATAAGGAGATTGAATAAGAACCAAAAAATGTTTCAATAATAAAAATTTCAGGACCAGATAGCTTCGCTGGTGAATTCTACCAAAGATTTAAAGCACTAATACCAAATTCTTTAAAAAAATAGAAAAGGAGAGCACACTTCCAAATTTATTTTAAGAGGCCAGCATTACAGTGATAACAATATCAGACAAGGACACTATAAAAAAATAATATATAGTCTAATATTTCTGATGAACATAGATGCAACTATCCTTAACAAAATATTAGCAAACTGAATTTAACAGAACATTAAAAGAATTATACACCATGATCAAGTGAAATTTATTCCAGTAATGCACGAATGGTTCAATATCTGCATATCAATATGACACAACATGTTAACAAAATGAAGGATAAAAACAATGTGATTATATGCAGAAAAAAAGCATTTGACAAAATTTAACATTCCATCATGATAAATGCTCAATAAATTCTTATGGAAGAAACCTACTTCAGTGTAATAAAAGCCATAATAAACAAGCTCACAGTTAGCATCTAATTCAATAGTGAAACACTGAAATTTTCCTATATCAGAAACAAGTCGATTACCCACTATTATCACTTCCACTTAACATATTACTAGAGCAATAAGGAAATAAAATACATCTAAATGAGAAAGAAAGAAATACAAATGTTTCTGTTTGCAGATGACATGATATTATTTATTGAAAATCCTAAAGACTCAACCAAAAACTATTATAAATAACCAATTCAGTAAAGGTGTAGGAAACAAAATCAATATAAATAAATCAGTTTTATTTCTGTACATCAACAACGACCTATCAGAAAGAGAAATTTAGAAAACAATTCCATTTGCAATAACACCAAAGAAATGAAATATTTAGGAATAAATTAAACCAAAGAGATGAAAGATCTGTATGCTAAAAATTATAAAACATCGATGAAAGAAATTGAAGAATACGCAAATAAATTAAAAGATATTCTGTACTCATAGATTATGAGTTAACATTATCAAAATGTTCATACTACTCAAGAAACTTACAGATAAAATGCAATATCTATCAAAATTTAAATATTATTTTCCACAGAAATAGAACAAACAATTCTAAAATTTGTATGGAATCACAAAACAAACAAACAAACAAACAAACAAAACAAATATCCAAAGCAGTCTTCAAAGAAAAAACCTGAAAGCATCATATTTTCTAATTTCAAACATTACAAAACCATAATGAAACCAATATTACAGTATTGGCATAAAAACTGACACATATCAATGGAACAGAATAAAGAACTGAGAAATAAGTCTACACGTATATTGTTATTTAATTTACAATAAATAAACCAACAATATACAATGGGGAAAGGACAGTATCTTCAAAAGATGGTACTGAGAAAACTAGATAGCCACATGCAAAAGAATGAAACTGGACTGATATCTTAATACATACACAAAATTGGTTAAAGACTTGAACATAAGACCTGAAATCATAAAACTCCTAGAAGAAAACAAAGGGTAAGCTCCTTGAATAATTCTTGCTGATTTATTTTAGATTTGAGAGGAAAAAAAGGCAACAGAAACAAATATTAACAAGGAGGATTACATTAAATTAAAAAGCTTCTCCATAGTAAAAGAAAGATGTTGAAATCTCCAACTCTAATTATGCCTTTGTCTATTTTTCCTTTAACTTCTATCCATTTTTGGTTTAAATATTTTTGAGGCACTATTATTTTCTCTTTACACACTTAAGATTATATGTGCTTTTGTTCCATGAACATTCATCCTTTTGCAGCTGCTTTCTCTATTTCTTAACATTTTTTGTTCTAAAATCTACTTTATCTAGTATTAAGTTAGCCTCACCTGCTTTATTTTGATTAATGTTTGTATGCTATATATTATTTTCCACTTTTTTCTTGTACTTATTTATATCATTACATTTGAAGTAGGTTCTTGTGAACAAAATATAATTAGATTATGTTTTTAACCATTTTACCAATTTGTCTTTTAATTGGTTTATTTAAATCTTATATACCTAGATTCATTAATGAATGTCTTTCATTGTCTTTCATAAACATTTTTTGAATGATGTTTGTTCTCTTTTCTTGTTTTGTTTTTAAATATTTCTGTATTAAACATTTTTAGCATTTTAAATTGATTTACTTATAGTATTTTTGTGTATATCTGCTTGTAGGTTTTTTTTTTTGCGTTTGACAAGATATTGCATTATACATACATAACTTTATAAAAATCTGCTAGTATTAATATCTTATCATTTTGTCAGGTATAGAAACCTTAACATTCTTTGGTTTCCTTAACCTTCTAATTTTATAATATAAAATTTGTCTCAAAATTTCCTTTACATATACTCAACATATCAGATGTTATAATTTAAAATAATTTTTTCAAAACAATTTTTCAACAGTTGACACAATATTATATGTTTCAGACTTTTTTTCCTATTTTTAACAGCTTTATTCATATACTATACAATTCACCAATTTAAACAGAACAGTTCAATTGTTTTAGTATATTAACAGAGTTAAGCAACCATCACTACAATCAATTTTATCACCCCAAAAGAATACCTATAATTTTTAGTTATCATCCCTCAGTCTTTCTGTCTATACCCATTTACCTGTTCTAAATATTTCGTATAAATGAAGTCATACAATTTTATAATTTGTTTTTTTTTCTCTTGGCATGTTTTCAAAGGTCATCCAAGTTGTAGATGTATCAGTACTTCATTCTGTTTTATTGTCCAATATTCCATTCTATGTCAATACCACATTTTATTTATCTACTCATTAGTTGCTGGCTATTTCTACTTTTTGGCTTTTTTCTCCCCGACTTTATAGAAATACAATAGACAATTAGTTGCTCATATTTACATTATACAACAAAATGAGTTTTTTTGTTGTTGTTGTTGTTTTTTCAGTTATAGTTGGCATAAGATAATATACCAGTTTCGGTTGTACAGCCTAGTATTCAGAGATCCACATAACTCGCAAAACGATCACCCCACTAAATCTAGCACCCCTCATCCCCTTTACATATATATTACAATATTATTAACCATCTTCCCCATGCTACACTCCACATCTCCATGTCCATTCTGTAGCTGTCCATTTGTAACTCTTAATCCCTTTGCTTTTTTTTTTTCTTTCCCCAACCCCTCTCCTATCTAGTAGCCCTCAAAATATTCTCTGCATCTGTAAGTTTATTACTGCTTTTGTTGTTATTTTGTTCTTTGAATTCCACATGTATGCGAAATCATGTGATATCTGACTTACTCCATTTAGCACAATACCCTCTAGGTCAATATTGCAATATCATCTCCCATCCCTTTTAGTCTGTGCGTGTCTTTTAATCTGAAGTGAGTCTCTTGTAGGCAGCATATGTAGGGGTCTTGTTTTCTTATCCATTCAGCCACCCTATCTTTGGGTTGGAACACTTAATTCGTTTCCATTTGAGGTACTTGTTGATAAGAATGTAGTTATTACCATTATTTATTCCTGTTTTTGATACATGATTTTTCTTCTTAAGGAAGTCCCTCCAACATTTTCTGTAATACTGGCTTGACATTGATAAATTCCTTTACCTTATTGCTGTCTGGGAAGCTCTTTATCTGTCATTCTACTCTAAATGATAGCTTCCCTAGATAAAGTATTCTTGGTTGTATATCCTGAGTTTTCATCACGTTGAATATTATATGCCAAGCCTTTCTGTTCTTCATAGCTTCTTTTGAGAAATCAGCTGCCAGTCTTCTGGATGCTCCCTTGTTAGGTAATGAACTGTTTTTCTCTTGCTGTTTTAGGATTCTCTCTTTGTATTTAAACTTTGGCATTTTAATTATGGTGTGTCTTGGTGTGTGCTTCTTTCAGTTATCTTTATTTGGACTTTCTGAGGTTTCTGGGCTTGTGTATTTATTTTCTTCATCAGATTAGGGAAGTTTTCCATCATTATTTCTACAAATGGCTCTTCAACATCTTGTTTTCCTTCAGGTACCCCTATGACATGCATATTTTTACATTTAATAGTGTCCCATAGGCTTCTTAAATTATTATTTTAGTCTTGGCTTCTTTTTCTTGCCATACTGGTTGAGTGTCCTTGGCTTCTCCATCCTGTATATCGGTAGTTCGATCCTCTTGTTTATCCACTTTGTTTATTCCATCTAATAATTCTTTATTTCTTACTGGTTCCTGTTTATAATTTATATCTCCATTTTTATATTTTTTTATCTCTCTGTTATAGTTCTCACTGAATTCATCTATACTTCCCCTAAGTACATTGGACATCTTTATAGCCCATGTTTTGAACTCTGCATCTGTTACATTGCTTGATTCCCTTATTCTTGGATCTCTGTTCTGTTCTCTCATATGATTTCTGCATCTTTGTTTTTCCATTTTGGCTGCCTTTTAGTGTCTATTACTATGTACTATACCTCCTAAGTCTCCCGGTCTTATTAGTGTGAACTTAGTGTAATAGGTGTCTAGTGGCACAGTCCTGAGTGTTTAGCTGCAAGTCACGTTTACGCCCAAACTGTGCCCCTCTAAGGCCATCTGTTAATATTCGGAAAGCAATCCGTAGATGTTGTGCTTATTGTTGCCTCAAGAAATCATACCAGAAACTGAGGCCAGCTGCCACTAGTGGAAGTTTTGGCTCTGCTAAACAAGGAGCACCTGACTCACCAAGGACACACCTAAATGTGACTTGGGTGGGGCCGCAAGTTGGGAGAGGCAGAGTTTCTGGGAATCTTTTGGGTGGAGCAACCCCTGTTATCCAGTTCCATGATGTCTCAGCTATAGCGGGCTCTGCCTCTGCACACAGGGAGTGGGGAGGGTTCAACAGAGGATCAGTGGATACCACCTGCACTTCTGTCCAGGAGAGATCCTCACCTCTGGCTCTCACTCCAGCAACTCAGGGTTCCCCTATAAGTCCCTGGTACCCCCCCGTGCAGCTGACCTGGCACTGGTGCTCAGAGCTAGCAGGTCTGTCACTGCATAAGTCTGCTGGTGGACATGGCCCCTTTAAGAGACTACTGAAGCTACCAGCTGCTGCTGCTGTAGCTTCTGTCCCACTCAGCCACTTGGGACTGGGAAGCCTCATGTCTTCACCCTGTCCTACTTCCCATTTCAGGATGATTTCTTATTTCTCTCCCTAGTTGTAGGGCTTATTCATCTAGCTCCCAGGTGATTTTCCTTGCTGTTTGTGCCTTGTTTCTGTCACAACTTTGATTTGGTCAGAAGAGGGATGAACAAAACCTTCATAATCTACACCATTATTTTTTCCCTCTCAATCAGACATTTATATAACTTATAATCACCCAAATAAGTCGAGTACCCATCTAACATCATACATAGCTATTACAATATTATTGATCATATTCCCTATGCTATACTTTATAGCCCATAACTGTTTTTTAACTGACAATTTCCACATCTTAATTCCTTGCCTTTTTTTATTCACCCCTCCCAAACTCTTCCCACCTGGCAACCATCAAAATGTTCTCTGTAGCTATGAGTTTATTTCTATTTTGATTGTTTATTTTGATTTTTACATTGCACATATAAGTAAAATCATATGGTTTTTGTCTTTCTCTATTCGAATTATTTCACTTAGTGTAATATCTTCTAGGTCCACTCATATTTTGAAATGGCAAAATATTTTTATGGCTGAGTAATATTCCATTATATATATGTACCATTTCTTTAGCTATTGTAAATAATGCTCAATAAATATAGGAATATATGTCTTTTCAATTTAGTATTTTGGATTTCTTTGGCTAAATACCCAAAAGTATAATTGTTAGGTATATCTTTGTCTTTTTATCATAAACTTTGTTTTAAAGTCTATTTTATCTGATATAAGTATTGCTACTTCTACTTTTATTAAATTTCCATTTGTCTAAAATAATTTTTTATTTTCTCTTTACTTTCAGCCTTCATGCATCTTTTGATCATAAGGAGATCTTGTGGGAAACATATATAGGGGCTTGTTTTCTTATTTATTTAGCCACTCTATATCTTTTGCGGGGAGCTTTTAATTGATTTGCACTTAAAATAATTATGGATAGGTATGTAGTTATTGCTATTTTATTATTCATGTATATATACTTTTTCTCTTAATATAATATACACATATATTTTATCATTTCTCCTTAAAGAAGTCCCTTTAACATTTTTTATAATACTGGTTTAATGGTAATTAATTCCTTTAGCTTTTTTTTTTTTCCTGTCTGGAAAGCCCTTTATCTTTCCTTCAATTCTAAATAATAGCTTTGCTGGGTAGAGCAGTATTGGTTGTAGGTCCTTACTTTTCAACACTTTGAACATTTTCTGCCAGTCCCTTCTGGCCTTCAAAGTTTCTGTTGATAAATCAACTGATAGTCTTATGGGAGCTCCGTTGTGGATAACTAACTGCTTTTCTCTTAATGATTTTAAGAGTCTCTCTCTATCTTTAATCTTTGGTATTTTAATTATGATGTATCTTGGTGTGGGCCTGTTTGGGTTCATCTTGTTGAGGACTTTCTGCAACTCCTCGACTTGTATGTCTATTTCCATCTCAAGAATAGGAAAGATTTCTGTCAGCATTTCTTCAAATAAGTTTTCAATATCTCGCTCTCGCTCTTCTCTTTCTGGTATCCCTATGATGCAAATGTTGGTAGGCTTAATGTTGTCCCAGAGACCCCTTAAACTATTCTCATTTTTTAAAATTCTTTGTATTTCTTTTTGTGCTGTTTTGTTTTCTACTACCAGTCCTCCAAATCACTGATTCAGTCATCTGCTTTATATAATCTATTATTGATTCTCTCTAATGTAGTCATTTCCATTACTGTAGTCTTTATTTCTGACTTTTTGTGTGTGTTTTCTATCTCTATTTTTATTTACTATCTCTTTGTTAAATTTCTCACTGAATTCATTTACTCTTCCCCTAAGTTTATTGAGCATTGTTATAACCAGTACTTTGAACCTGATATATGTAGACTGCTTTTCTTAATTTTGTTTAGTTTTTTTTTTTTTTTCCTGGATTTTTGTCCTGTTCTTTCATTTGGTACATGTTTCTTTTTCTCCTCATTTTGGCTGACTCCCTGTGTCTGTTTCTATGTAGTAGGTAAAGCTGCTGTGTCTCCCAGTCTTGTTAGAGTGGCTTTAGGTAGGAGGTGTTTTGTGAGGTCCAATGGCACAGTCTCCTGGTCCCCTGAGATAGGTGCTCCAGCTGTATTGTGTGTGTGGGTTGTGTATGCCCTCCTGTTGTAGTTGAGCCTTAATTGTTGTTAGAACATAAGTGGGAGGAATTGACTCTCAGGCTGATTGACTTTGAGAAATGGCTGTGACTACAATCAATGAGCTGTTGTACAGGGGCTGATCCCAAGGAGTTAGATTTACTTTAGCAGGGCTCTGTTGCCTACCTAGTCTGCTCTTTGGGTGTGTCATTTATGGAGATAGTTGTGTGGCCTTCTGTTGTGTTCTGAATCTGGTCACAAGGTGTGTTGGTTCTGGGGTCTCTTGGGAAGAGTCTGGGGCCGGCCAAGGCCAATACCTGCCTGTGCATGGTTTGGGACTACCTGATATGAGCTGAAAATGATCTGTAGGTTGTCACTTGTTATGAGCTTGGAGACATCTGGGAGAGGCTAAGCTACAAACTAGTGCCAGCTGACACTAGTGCATGGATTGGGTCTACTTAGCATAAGATATGAGACACACCAAGGCCAGACATTACTTCTTTGGAATTTGTGTAACTTTGAGAGTTTTAGGAAAGTCTGAAGCATGAGCTGAGACAGGCTGTTGGTATAGAAAAGTTTCTGGAAGCAAATTAGGTGGACTCGCAAGTTGGGTGGAGCTGGGTCTCAGGAAATCTCCAGAGTAGAGTGAATAGTGTTAGCCATATTGATGGAGACTCAGACCCAGCACCTGCCTGCTCCTCCCTGTGCCTGAAGGCTGAGTAGGGGGATGGCTCAACAAAAGAACAAGTGGTGCCTGTCAGCATTTCAGTCTGGGAGAAAGCTGATCCTCCAACTCTTGCCCTGAATGAAACAAGTCATATTCTTCTAGTTCTTATTTTGACCCTATATGTCCCTGGGGCTTTATGAGCTGCTGCCCCAGTGCTGGAGCTCAGACCTAGTGAGTCTCTCAGCAAGTAAATTCATGTATTGGCCCTTTAAGAGGAATACCAGTGACTCCAGCAGTCTTATACTTCATTTAGCCACAATTCCTTCTGGTTTTCACAACCAGAAGTTGTTGGAACTTTACTCCCCAGCACTGGAATCCTGAGGAGCTCCAACTTCTACCTCCTCAAGGTGGACCTCCGCAGCTGAGATATCCCTCCTTATTTTTAACCACCAAACGAGGGTGTGGGACCAGCTTGTTCTGTGTCTCCACCCCTCCAACCAGTCATGAGTGGCTTCTATATGTCCTTAATTATAGGATTTCTGTTTCAGCTATACCTCAGGAGGTTCTCAATGATGGTTGTTCTGTAGTATTGTTGTAATTATTAAGAGGTCACAGAGGAGGTGAGCAGAGCCTTTACATACTCTGACATCTTGACTGAAAGTCTGTTTGTGCCATAATTTTTGATCAAACAGAACATAATTTAGCAAACTGAAAAAGAGTAGGAAAATCTACAATATTTACTCATTTGTTTTATTTTATTCTTTTTTGATTGTTGATGTTCTGCATCTTTTATCATTGTCTCTCTGTTTAGAGACTTTTCTTTAGCCATTATTTAAGGGTAGGTTTGCTGGAAATAAATTATTTCGGTTTCCCTTTCTGAGAATGCCTTGGTTTTCTCTTGATTCGGATGCTTTCACTAGGCATAGGATTCCGATATTCCTATCATTCAGCTCTTGAAAAATATGTGCAAATAACCTATAGCTTCCACAGTCTCTAATGAGAAAACCACTATGATTAAATTGTTTTTCTTCTATAGTTATTGTGTTATTTCTCTCTTTCCACTTCCAAGATTAGATCTTTGTCTTTAGTTTTCAGAAATTTGATTGTGATGTGCCTTGGAATGCTTTTTTTGTCATTATTGTTTTTTCCCATTTGGAATTCCTTTAATTTCTTGAATCATTACATTTATATATTTTGCCATATATGGGAGGTTTCTATCTATTATTTCTTTGAGTAAGTTTTTAAGCATATCTTCTTTTATCTTTCCATTTGGGACTCCAATTATGCTGTTAGATCCTTTATTATTTCCTTTCATATTCCGGAGTCTACATTAATTCTGTCTAGATAACAGATGTATTGTCTTTGCTTGTTAAGAACAGATGTATTTTCTTTGTTTGCTAAGCCCTATAAAAGTAAGGTTACTCCTGAGCTTGGGGCCCAGATCCTCAGAGCACTAGCTCTTCTGGGACCACCAAATAATAAACCTGAGTTCTCCAACAGCAACTACATAAAGATTATTTTCTCACTGGTCTTTAAAGACATATTTTACATATTTCTATTTTTAAGTATACCGATTATTTCCCCTTTTCTTCTGCATTTGAACCAAAGTAGTAAGGGCTTTGAAGTGGAGGTTTATTGTATTTTTAGGACTAAAATTTCTATTTGGATTTTTATATCTTCTTTCTTTCCCTGACATTTTTTATGTCTTTGCTGAGACTTTTTATTATTTTACTTATATCATTGGTATTTTATAATTGCTCAATGAAACATTTTTATGATAACTGCTTTTAAATACTTGTTAAATAATTTGAATATATGCTTCATGTTGGTGTTATCCTGTGTAATTTTTTTTCTCATTCAGTTTTAGATTCTTCTAGTTCTTATTATGACAGTTGATTTTCTATTAAATCCTGAATGTTTTGGATGTTATGTTACAATATTCTGGATTTTATTTAAATCTTATATTTTAGCAGGACTTATCTAACAGTACTCCAACAGAGGAAGGGATGATGCTACCTCCTTACTCATGGGAGTGAAAGTGTAAAATCTTTACTTTGTCTCTATTGACATTCTGGAAGTGGAGATGGCTTATTATTTCTCAATTTTGGTGGGAGTTCAAGATCCCCATTAGGCATTCACTGATAGTACATTGTTGAAATGAGAAAAGGAGACTTACTTCCATATGTCTTACACTGATTCTAGAAAGAGGTAAACTCATTACTAATGGATGCTAGTGACAGTCCTGACTCTCCACTTGGCCTCCCTGATCATAGTCTCAGTAAGCAGTGGGAGGGGTGACTTGTTGCCACCTGGTGAGGGGATAAAGTTTAATTACCACCTAGTGATAATCAAAGACCTAGATCCCCACTAAGCAAGGAGGTACCTTGTTAAAGATTGGCAAAATTAGAAGTCTAGTCTTTTTATTTACCTTTTGCTGGCTAGATAGGAAAAAGAAGTCACAATTTTTTCTATAGTGTTTTGCTAGAGTAAAATGATTTCCACTGAAAAGTTTCTGTATTGCTAGACTACTCTAGCTAGAGACAGCAGGCTTTTGCTGAGACTTCCTCTATTTACTCACAGCTTTCTGGCCTCTCCTCTATCTACTCAGAGATATATGGGACAAATTGAAAATCTAAAGAAATTGCCACCTTCTTACCCTCATCTCAAAGTTCCTAGTTAGACTACCTTCTTCTCTCCATCTTTCAAAATATTCTTATGTTTGCTGTCAGTGTTTTTAGTTTTACTTAATAAGAGGAATAGGTAAAAAGAGATGTCTCCATTTTCTCAAAAGTAGATGTCCTCTTCTACTTTTCTTTTTTTAACAATAAATAAACTTTACTTTAGTAATGGGAAAAACTATTTTTGAATGTAATTTTTCTATTCTTTTCTTTTTTTCTTGCATTTATCATTTATTTTAGGAACTCATTGCTTTTATTTTCATCATTTTTTTTGAGATTTTTGCCCTCATTTCATCACATGTGTTGCCCTCAGTTTTTCTAAAACATCACTCTAACCATAAATCATCTCTTCAAATACCTTTAAATGTTCCTATTTCTCACATAACATGATGATAACACATAATAATTTGCTGAGCATTTTTGCCTTTAATCACTTGATTTTTATCTCCTAATGATACCCTAATTAATAATGCCCCAGTTCAATTATTTTACTGGTGATTGTGCAAAATATCCCATAGAAATTCATAGCTCATTCTACCGATTCTTTCTAGAGTATCCTCTTACCTTTACTTAAATATGTCCTTAATTTTTTATAATTCAACAATATTGTAGACTTTTCTACCCAAATTATTCAAGAATAATCCTTTGTATGAACTCCATAGTTCCCTCTGTCAATATTGTTTATTAAGTAATAAGAACATATACACTTGCTGTGAATAATATATATAATATACAATCTTAATTTAAAATTAGAGAATGAATTTAAGTTTTTATTAAATGTGTCCAGCATGCATGCCACATTCAGAAAGTACTTATAATCTAACCATTAAATATATGTATATTAACCCATTAACACATTTAACATTTGTTCAGAATGAAGTTACATGTATTTACACACACCTGTGTAAATCTGTTTTAGAACTATATCTAGTTCTAAAAGTTTCTTGGCAAATAGTTTTCTAGTTTCTATTTCTGTATAGAAAACTTCCAAAATTTAATACCTTAAAAAACATCAATCACTTTATTATAGCTCACAGTTTCTGTGCCTCAAAATCACATGAGGGCTCAGTTTGGCAGTTTTGGTCGAGTCCTTTATGTAGTTGTAGTAAGACAGTGACTAATGCTGGAATAGTGGAAAACTGGAGAAGCCAGCTCTCTAGTATTTTGTATTATCTCAGGGATGCTCCATGTAATCTCCTCAAATGTGCTATTTTGACTTCTTCACAGAATGGCAGTTTCATAGTAGTTAAATTGTTCACATGGCAGCTGAAGTATTCAAGGGTAAGTACTACAGCTCATAAATTTGAGGCTACACTACTTATTATGGTCAAGCCGAGAAATTAAACACCATCAATACTACTGCATTCTATAGGTTAAAAGCAAGTCACAAACCCGCCACATTCTAAGGGAAGAAAAGTAAACTCTATCTCTTGAGAATAGTGGCAAGTTTTTAAAAGAGCATACGGGATGGGGCATATTATCACTGGCATTGCTCATTTGGTAATAAGAACCTGCTGCTTCTAATGCTAGTTTTTTATTTTTTTTTATTTTAAAATAATTATACATTCACAATAAGTTAGACAGCCTGAACACTTCCTCCCTAAGATCAAGAGCAATCTCTACTCTTACCACTGCCTTTAAACATGTTATTGAAAGTTTTAGCCAATACAATAGAGTGAGAGAAAAAATAAAGTATATAAAAATCAGAAAGAAAGAAATAAAACTGTCTGTATATTCAAGTGACATAATAGGCTATGTGGAAAATTCCAAATTATCTTAAAAAAAATTCTAGAATTAATGTGAGTTAAACAAGGTCAAAGGAAATTCAATTTATAAAAATCACTTATATTTCTATATCTTACAAATTCACAAAAACTGAAATTAAAATAAAATACCATTTAAAACTTCAAAAATAAAATATTTATTTGTAATGTAACAAAAATATACAAGACTCATGCTAAAAACTATAAACCGCTAAGAAAAAAGAAAAATAGATTTAAATAAATGGAGTGATAGTTCATGTTCATAGGCCCAATTAAAAAAAAATATAATTCCCCTCAAATTTATGTACAAGTTTAATTAAAAAATTAACATTTTCTAGATGTAAACATAACAATTCTAAAATTTATGTGGAATAGCAAGGAAACTAAAATAATTAAAATAATTCTAAAACTAAACAAAGGAAAATCATTCTATTCAGTTTTAAGACTGATTATTTAGATATAGTAATCAAGATTGTGTGGGTTGTCAATAGTCATAGACACATTGATCAATGGCACAAAATAGAGAAAAGTAGCTCCATACAAGTACAGTCAACTAATTTTTGACAAAGCTACAAAATTAATTAAATGAAAAAAAGAATAGTCTTTTAAATAAATAGCGCTGGAGCAATTATCTATATATCTTCAATATATGTTTTGCATATATATGTAGAGATCAAATGGAACTTAATTCTCACACTTTAAACATTATTAAAAAAATATAACTCAAAAAGATTTGTAGATTCAAATTAAAAACAAGAGAGAAACTCAAGGACATAAGACTTGAGGTATTCTGAGACATGACACTAAGGCATGATTCAAAATGAAATTAATAAATAATAAATAATAAACTGAAGATCACCAAAATTAAAACATTTGCCCTGCTAGTTGTGTTTTACAATTTCTTTTCACTTGCCACATTGGATTGCTAAGTCACTTGAGGAGAGCTTTTATGTCTGTTTATATCAAGCATGTCTGTTACAGGTGCCACAAAGTTATTAATTGTGATCAATAAACAAGTGCCTAGATATAATAGAATTTTTAGCATTTGTCTAGAAATTAATATTTATTTAATATCTAGATTGCACTATGCTAAAATCTACATTGTTGAAATTCTCTAGTGTTTAACAAATGCATAAAATGTGACTTTAGTACATTCACCAACTAAAAAATTTTAAAAAAGGAAATTAAAAAATGGAATTTTGTTACCATTCTGAAATGTTAACAATATTAGGGGAGGCAATATTTATCTATAAAGGAAAATGTATGCAAAAGAAGCCAAATTATAACATGTTAGAGAAAGGAAAGCTAAGTGTAAATCAGAAAGAATGCAGAAGCTTATGAAAAAGAAATGAGGACATACGAAGAAAGTAGAAAGAAGATACTGGATGCATAGAAGTTAACTATGATTACTCCTTTTATACAGAAAGAGTGACAATTAGTTTTTACCAAAAATGAGTCAGTAAAACAAAGTCCAAGAAAGTATTGTCATAATATGAAATCAATAAAATAACAATATAAAATATTTAAACACACACATACACACATTCATAGGAGAAAAGCCTATTAATCCAGTGTTTATCTCATCTTTGTTTGTTTGTTATTGAAAAAAGAAAGATGTCTTTGTCATTCTAATCTCTGTACCTACAACTGTTTTCTTCTCTTTGTTTTCCTTAGAATGGCAAACTTTAATGAATTAAGGAAGCATTTCCAGAGTCAGAACAATGACCTGTAATAATCCTGTTTTCTTTAAAAAAAAAAAAAAGAAAGAAAGAAAAAGAGACAACTAGAAAAATTGTCAAATAAACTTATTTAGAAAACTGTAAATTAACCAAGAGCTTGCAACAATCCAAAAGTGTTCATCAAGAGAAATGGCTGAATTATGGTAAGGACAATATTTGTGGCACTTAAACTTGTCCTATGCCAAATGCCATAGTTGACATGAAATCAACACCTTTTTAACCATGATAGCTTTGAAAACCAGCAGCCTAGCAGATACTTGATAGGACAAATGGCTTAGAACTCCTCATAAGAGACTTTGTATTCTCGGAAAATTTTAATAGTTTAATCTGACTAGTAGTTCCCCAAAAAGCTACATTCTCAAGCTTTCCTTTTATTAAACTTACCAAAGCTTATACCTCTAGAATAGCCCTATTCCTGTGGTGTTTATCAAATAGAAATGATGACCTTTATTTATTTATTTATTTTTTAGCATTGCAGCTATCTGAAGTAATCTAACCCACAATTGGGCCTAATAAGAGACTGACAACAAATTTAACAGGAAAATCTGAGAAATGAGATATCTATAAAAGGCTTTGAAATAGTTCTCGAAATTTAAAAATCCAGCGAATGTACAAGGCAGTGTGTAAGACTTTGAAAAAGCTGAGAGAGCATAAACATTTCACAACTGGCTGACCTTGAGGCTCTGTGCAAGCAGGAATTGAAGATTAAGTCAGAGTTATAAACTCCAGAAGAATGTAGGCATTTTAGGATACAAAAAGAAACCCTCAGCAAAGGCTGAGAGACCTGCTGTCCTAAGGACTTTAAGGAAATTTTAGTCCAACCATTAGCCAATCAGCAGCCTAAGTAAACTGAAACTTCAGTGGCTGCTTAAAACAAAGAATACAGAATTTACAGAATTGTACAGAGAAGTCACTAAACAAACAAATGACAACAACTATAATAACCATGAATAGCAACAACAACACTGGAAAGGGAAGGAAACATCTAAATTCCATAATTGTCTCATTATACTCATTAAAATGTACAATTATCAAAAAAATTAAACATGCAAAAACACAGACAAATATGCCCTATACAAAGGAAGAAAAAGAAGCACTAGAAGCTCTAGAAGGGAGCCCAGCTATTGAAGTGAAGAGACAAAGATTTTAAATTAAACATTCCCAAAATGTTCAAAGAATTAAACAAAATCTTATTTAAAGAATTTTTAAAAAGTATAATTATATGTTTCATTAAATAGAGAATATCAGTAGATAAAATATGAGAATAAATGTCCAATAGATATTTCAGATTTGAAAAGTAAAATAACTGAAATGAAAAATTTTCTAGAGTAATTTTAATGTTCAGAAAAAAAGTATCCATGAGTTTAAAGAGACAAGACAACTGGATTTTTTAGTGTGAGGAGCATAGAGAAAAAAAATAATAAAGAAAAGATAATAGACACTCAGACACATAAGACAACACTATGTATAATGTAATAGGATAACTAAGAGGAAAGGGTAGAAAAAAAAAGACAGAAAACATGCTTGAAGAAATATGGCCCCAAATATGCAAAATTTTATTAAAATCATTAATCTACACATTTAAGAAGACAGAAGAAAGCCTGTCCAGAATTCTAATAATTGTGTCTTCATAAAAAAAGTTTATAAACACAAAGACATCAACACTCAGATTCATTATCCTCAAACAGTGAAAAGTGGAAGATAAAGAATGGCTCTAGAAGGCAGCAAAAGAAGAGTGATTAATCATGTACAAGAAATTACAAATAAGATAAAGAGCTCAGTTCAGAAGAAGTGTGCGCAATACCACACTCCCCCCAATAGACTGCACTTCCCTCAGTAGAGCTGCGCTCTGCACAATAAAGTTGGTGCCTGCCATTTCATTATCATGTCAGCCTTTCGTGCATTCTTCCAACTGGGCATCTCATCATTGAACCTTCTCTTCTCGATCAGCTGGGCACTGACACTTGGCATAGCCAACAGGATCTGCTCGCCACTGACAGCAGGATTTATTCCTAGGACACAAGGTTGATTCGCTATCTGCAAATCAATTAACATGATACACAACATAAAGAAAATGAAGGATAAAAATCACAGGATGCAAATATATACAGAAAAATGTGTTTCACAAAATCCAGCATCTATTTATGCTAAAAACTCCAGCATAGTGGAAATAGAAGGACCATATCTCAAAATAATAAAGCCATATATGACAAACCTACAGTTAACATCATACTCAATGGGGAAAGCTGAAAGCATTTTCTTCAGATCAGAATTAAAGCAAGGATGTCCACTTTCACCACTTTTATTCAACATAGCATTGGAAAACCTAGCACAGCAATCAGACAAGAAAAAGAAATAAAAGGCATCCAAAGTGGAAAGGAAGAAGTAAAACCATCATTATTTGCAGATGACACTATGCTATATAGAAAGAACCCTAATGTTTCCACCAAAAAACTATTAGAACTGATAAGTGAATTTAGTAAAGTGGCAGGACATGACATTAATATTCATGAGTCAGTTGTATTTTTATACATCAATGATGAACTATCAAAAAGAGAAATTAAAAAAAAAATCCCATTTACAGTCACATCAAAAAAAAATAATAAAATACGTAGGAATAAACATTTAGATTTAAACATATGAATGTCTGACCAAGTACAGCTATGTGCTCAGTTGTCATATAATAATTAAAATGAAGCATGAATAAAACATATACCTTTTCTAAAGAAGCTAAAGCACTTAATTCATATAAATATTTTCTGTGATGGATACCTCTTTATTATTAACTCAACTATAAGTTTTCGAATTTCATCAGTTTTTCATTCACTCACACTTGTGAGAGGAAGAGGGGTTGTTCTATATAAAATATTATGATATATGGAGAATTCATGATGCCACAGCCATAATAAGAATGTAGAAAAGTTCTATAACTTTCCTATGCTACACCTTTATAGTCAAGTTCTCCAATGATAACCCCTGAAAAACCGTTGATTTATTCCTCCTTATAGTTTTGTCATTTAAGACTATACGTAATCATACAGTATACAACATTTTGAAAATGGCTCTTCTTATGCAGCATAATGCCCTTGAAATCCCTTCAAGTTATTGCATGTCAATTCTTTATCCCTTTTTATTGCAGAGTAGTATTCCATCGTATTGATACACCACAGTTTGTTGCTCCTTCACCCATTAAAGACATTTGAGCTGTTTCCAGCTTTGGCTATTGCCTATAAAACTGATACAAACATTTGTGTACATGTTTTTGTTAATGTAAGTTTTCATTTATCTAGGATAGATGACAAGCAGTCAAACAGTTCCGAAGAAGCAGTAAGATAGCAGCTGCTAGGTGTTCTTGTAACACTTCTAAAGATTTATCTGGTAAGAAGATAAGGAATG
Organism: Pteropus alecto; assembly: GCF_000325575.1. Taxonomy (NCBI): domain Eukaryota; kingdom Metazoa; phylum Chordata; class Mammalia; order Chiroptera; family Pteropodidae; genus Pteropus; species Pteropus alecto. The sequence goes on along the minus strand of NW_006432491.1, from coordinate 2,231,819 downwards.
TAAATGGATTCATACAATTTATTTTTCATGACACAGTAGACGACATCAGCGTCATATTCTCCTTTGCCCCCCAAGTTCTATGAGGACCCACGTAGATACTGACCACACAGTGTCTGTGGCATGGCCGAGGAGCTTAGAAAACTCCCAACTGTATAAGAGAACTGCTCTAAAGACTAATCCTTGTCTGCTGTGGAGAGAGAGAAAGAGACATATTCATTATGTTAGAATGCAAGCAGATCTCTGAGAAGGAGAGGGCAAGGTCTTTACTATCTTAGAATGTCTCTGAGGAGATAGAGGTTCTCTATCTTTTCTGTTTTGTTGATAAGGTAAACAGCATCTCTAGCTTCCAAGAATGTTTTCTGTGTAAGGATGTTTGAATGAAGATGTGCAAACATTTTTGAAATGATAGTCTGTACCACAAGATGTGTGGAAATACCATGGAGAAATGAAATGTTTCCCAGTAAATTGACCTAAGTCCAGTTGTTGGATTGTGTGGTAAGTATATATTTAACTTTATAGAAAAAAGCACCAAAGTATTTTCCTCAGAGGCTGCAACATTTTACATTCCCTCTAGCAATGCAGAAAGTACCCAACTGCTCTTTATCCTATCCAGCTAGCCATTTTATTAGGTATGCAGGAGTATTTCATCATGACTTTAATTTACAATTCCTTAATGGCTAATGATGTTCAACATACTTACTTATGCTATTGGTCTCTGTTCAGAAGTGGCAATTTAAATCTTGTGCTCATTTTCTAATTGAGTTTTTGCTATCTGTTGACTTTAAAGTATTACTCATATATCCTGGAAAAAAGTTCTTTGCTATATACCTGATTTTCAAACATTTTCTTTTGAAGAGGAAATTTGAGGAATTTACATCAAAATGCTAAACCAGCTCTCTGTTCTGCTTCTGTAAATATGCTTGCTGTATGCAGGAGCTCTTGCTCAACTTGTATATGTAACTGTTTGTACCAATAGCAGCTCCCACCTCTTGTAACACTTTGTATCCCTGCCCCCTTCCTATAACAATTTGTATCACTTTGTACCACCTGGTAACCCATGACAACTCCTGCCCTTCTCCATTGTTTCTACTTGCAATCTGCATAGCAACTGCCATCATTTATAATGGCCTGAGTTCAAACTAACCAATCAGCTTGTGCAAAATCCCTGCATATAAGGAATGTTACAACTGAGCACACTGCCCAGATCTTCAGAGTGTAAGCTCCTCTGGGACCGCGCATAGTAAACCTGAGTTCTCTTTCTCTCCAAGTTACTGCTTGGTTTTTTCGCTGGTCTGACTTTGAAGATTTTCTCCAACACTTTGGCTTATCATTTTTATTCTCTTAGCAGGGTCTTTATCACAACATATATTTAAAACTTGATAAAATCCAATTTATTAATTTATTTATTTATCTTCCTCTTTGAAAATGTTTTAGTTTCTGCCATTGGATAAACAACATGGATAAACTTTGACAATATTATTCTAGGCAGAATAAGTCAGACAAAAACAGATACTGTATGATTTCACTCACTTGTGAATCTAAAGCAAACAAAAAAAATCATAGAAAAAGAAATCAGATTTGTGCAATTTAAGAGTGGAGGATCTGGATAAAAATGGTCAAAAGGTACAAAGTTTTAGGTTTAAGATAATAAGTACTGGGGATGTAATGTACAATATGATGACTATAATACTGCTGTATGGTATATTTATATGTTGCTAAGAGAGGAAATCCTAAAGCTTCTCACTGAAAAGAAAAAAATTGTAACTATATGAGGTAATGGATGTTAGCTAAACTTATTGTGGTAATCATTTTGCAGTATTTATATATCAAGTCATTATGTGGTACACCTTAAACTTATAAAGAGTTGCATATCAGTTATATTTCAATAAAATGGAAACTGTGTTTTAGTGATTCTACTTCCTTTTCTCTTCCATATAAATTTTAGAATACTTTTGTTTATATCTATAATTGACATATTTACTCTGTTGAGTCTCCCTATCCATGAACACACACTATAAATCTTTAATTATTCATATCGTCTTTGATATTTTATAATAGTATTTTGTAGTTAGCAGAATACAAATTATACCCTTTATTAAAATTACAACTTAGAATTTAGTTTTTGTAATTGTAAATGGTGTTATATTTTAAAATTTGGTTTCCATATTTCCATTTTGTAGAGAAATAAAATGGATTTTTAAATGTTAATTTTGTATCCCACAACCTCGATGAATTCACTTTTAGTTATAAAAGTTTCTTTGCAAATTTTCTACACATTCTGTGAGGCTTTCTATATAGACAATTTATGTAATCTGCAAATAGAGACAGCTTCATTTCTTTCTTTCCAATACATCTATCTTAATTTCTTCTTTACTTTATCACAGTGGTTAGAATTTCCAGTGCAAAGTTGAATAGTACTGATGAGTCAAAATTCTTGTACTCATGTGCTGTATAATGATGTTTTAGTCAACAATGAACTGCACATTCAATAGTGGTCACATAAAATTATAATAGATGATCTCACATATATGTGTAGTATAAAAAATCAAAAGAAAAAGAAACAAACTAACAAAAACACAAGTATAATATAAACTATTGCTACTAAACTCCAAGCCTGTACAACACAAAAAGTTCTTATCACCAAGTGACATCACAGATGTATCATCCTAGCACAATGCATTATTCACATGTTTGTGATGTTGCTGGTGTAAACAAACCTACTGCAGTGCCACACACAATTACAGTCAGTAGTAGGCTATATCATCTATGTTTATGTAAGATTCGTGTAGGTTTATGTTACACTCTATGATGTTACACTCTATGAAGGTCACAAAATTGTCTAATGATGCATTTTCCAAATTGTATCCTCTTCATTAAGTGGCACATGACTGTAATCCCTGTCATAAGTAAAATCATTCAGTCTTTCACCATTAAGTATAATGTTAGCTGTAGGCTTTTACAAATATTCCCTATGAGTTGAGAAAATTCTTTTGTGTTTCTCTTTTCCTGAGAGTCTTCATCATAAATGGGTGTTGAATTTTGTCAAAAGATTTTACTGCATCAATTGATACAATTGATCAAAAGATTTTACTGCATCAATTGATCATATATTTTTTTTCTTTTTTGCCAGTTTATATAGTAGATGCCATGTGATTGAACTTAAGTATATTAAAATATTTTGAAAAATAAAATATTAAACCACTCTTGTATCTCTGAAGTAAGTATCAGTTAGTTATGGTTTATAGTTGTATTTACATACTGCTGGATTCTATTTGGTACTACTTTGTTAAGGAGTTTTTGTGTGTGTGTGTGTGTGTGTGTGTGTGCGCGTGTGTGTGTATTCATGAAAGACATTAGTCTATACTTTTCTTATTTTATGCTATTTTTGTTTGGTTTTTATGTTACAGCAATATTAACTTCAAGTAATGAGTTGAGAAAGTTTCCCTTTTCTTCTACAGACATGCACTACTTAAAGACCGGAATAGTTGAGAAATTTGCCGTTAGATTTTGCATTTTCTGCAAACATCTTAGAGTGCACTTATCCAAACCTAGATGATGTAACCAATTACACGATTAGACTCTATGGTATAGCCTATTGCTCCTAGGCTTCAAGCTTGTACCAGATGCTACTTTAAAAAACAGTGAGAGATTAAATTAAGCACAAGAGAAAATGATGTAATCAAGAGACCAGGTAAACACAAAACATATGAGGCTGCTGCGGGAGTAACACACTGTACTGTTTATAGCAAGCTTATTTTTATAAGTAGAAAGAATACACTCTTAAATAATGATGAAAAGCATAGAATAGTATATAATAAACTAATAACTTAGTTACTTATTATAATTATCAAGCATTATGCATTGTCTGTGCTGTACTTGTATACGACTGGCTGCATAGTAGCTTTATTAATGGCAGCATCACCACAAACACATGATTAATACATTGTGTTATAATATTACTACAGTTATGATGTCACAGGATGATAGAAAGCTTTTGGCTCTGTTACAATCTTATAGATACACAGTTGCAAATAAGGTACATCTTTGATTGAAACACCATCATGTAATGCATGACTATATTTTTTCTAAGAGATTGTATAGGATTGATTAATTCTTTTTGAAAGACATTTTTTTCTTAATTTTTTTTGTGACATTGGTTAATGAAATCCAGTAAGTTTCAGGTGAACAATTTAACAGTAAACATATATACATTGCATTGTGTGTTGCCCTCTCATAGTTAGATTTCTTTCTGTCACCACATATTTGATTCCTTTTACTCTATCTACCACTCTCACCCCTGCTGCCTGCCTACGTTCTGGTAATCACTAGTCTACTGTCCATGTTCATGACTCTCTGTTTGTTTGTCCTGTTCGCTTGTTGCTTTTAGGTTTATATCTTATATATAAGTGATATCATGTGGTTTTCAACTTTTCCTGTCTGGCTTATTTTGCTTAGCATGATTATCTTGAAGTCCACCATATTATTGCAAATGGCAGTATTTCATCTCTTATGGCTGAGTAATATTCCACTGTATATACATACCACATCTTCTTTATCCAATCATCTACCCTAGGACACTTTGGTTGCTTGCATATCCTGGCCGCCATGAATAATGCTACTATGAACATTGGTGTGAAAATATCTTTCCAGATATGAGTTTTCAAGTCTTTGGGGTAAATACCCAATAGAGGGATTGCTGGATCATATGGTAGATCAATTTTTAGTTTTTTGAGGAACCTCTATACTGTTTTCCATAGTGGCTGTACCATTTTGCAATTCCACCAGCAGTGTATGAGGGTTCCTTTTTCTCTGCAACTTCCAACACTTGTTAAAACTTGTCCTGTTGAAAACAGCTATTCTAACAGTTGTGAGATGATATCTCATTGTGGTTTTGATTTACATTTCCCTAATAGCTATGTTGAGCATCTTTTCATTAATCTGTTGTCTATTTGCATGATTTCTTGGAAGAAGTGTTCTTTCAGGTCCTCTGCCTATATTTTAATTGGATTGTTTGTTGTTTTTGTTGTTGTTGTTATTGAGTTTGTATGAGTTCTTTGTATACTTTGGATATTGGGCCTTTATCAAAGGTATTGCTTGCAAATATATTTTCCCATTCGGATGGTTGTCTCTTTACCATGTTGACAATTTCTTTTGTTGTGCAGGTATTTAGTTTGATGTAGCCTCATTCACTTATTTTTGCTTTTACTTCCCCTGCCTTTGAGGTCAAATTCATAAAATCCTCTTTATGTCCAAGGTCATTGAGTTTAATTCTTATGTTTTCTTTCATGCAGTTTATTGTTTCAGGTCCTATATTCAGGTCTTTAATCCATTCTGAGTTAATTTTAGTGTGTGGTGATAGACAACAGTTTGGTTTCGTTCTAGTGCAAATGGTTTTCCAGTTTACCAGAACCATTTACTAAAGAGGCTTTCCTTTTTACACTGTGTGTTTTTAGCTATTTGGGAAAAATTATTAGCTCATATACATAGGTTTACTTTTGGACACTGGATTCTGTTCCACTGGCTTGTGAGTTTGTTTTTTTCCAATACCAGGCCATTTTGATTATTGTTACTTTGTAGTATAATTTGAAGTCAGGCAGAGTGATGTCTCAAGCCTCGTTCTTTTTTCTCAGGATGTCATGCCATTCGAGGTCTTTCATGTGTCCATAAAAATCTGATCACTTTTTGTTCTATTTTTTTTAAATGTTGATGAGATTTTGATGGGGATTGCATTAAAACTGTATAATGCTGTAGGTATTAAGATTATTTTAACTATATTGATTTATTGAATCCAAGTACACAAAATATCTTTCCATTTCTTTCTATCTTCTTTGATTTCATTTGACAGGGTCTTAAAAGTTTTCATCTTATAAGTCTTTCCCTTGTTTTGTTAGATTTATTCCTAAGTAGTTTATTCTTTTTGTTGTGATTGCAAAAGAAATTATTTTTTCCATTTCTTTTTCTGACACTTCACTGTTAGAGTATAGGAATGCTATGGATTTATGAAGACTGATTTCGTATCTAAAACGTTTACCTCATTTGCTTATTGTTTCTAGTAGTGTTCTTGTGGAGACTTTAGGATTTTCTATATAGAGAATTATGTCATCTGCAAATAGTGACAGTTTGACTTCTTTGTTTCCTATTCGAATGCCTTTTATATCTTTCTCTTGTCTGATTGCACTTGTTAGGTCCTCCAATGTTATATTGAATAACAGTGGCGATATTGGCAGCCTTTTCTTGTTCTGATCTTAGAGGGAAGGTTTTTAGTTTTTCACCATTAAGTATCATGTTGGCTGAGGGTTTGTCATAGATGGCCTTTATTATGTTAAGGTACTTTCCTTCTATACTGATTTTGTAAAGTGTTTGATCATAAATGGATGGTTTATCTTGTAGAAGGCTTTTTCTGCATTTATTGATATGATCATATAATTCTTATTTTCTTATTTTGTTTATGTGGTATATCACATTAATTGATTTGCATTTGTTGAACCATTCCTGAGCCCCTGAAATGAAACTGACTTGATTGTGATGTATAATTTTTTTAATATGATGCTGTATTCGGTTCACTAGTATCTTATTTAGGAACTTTGCATTTATGTCCATGAGGGATATTGGTCTGCAGTTTTTCCTTTTTTTGTGTTATCTTCACCAGGTTTTGGTGTCAGGGTAATATTGGCCTCATAAAATGAATTAGGAAGTATTGCCTCCTCTTTGGTTCTTTGGAAGAGTTTGAGGAGAATAGATATTAAATCTTCTTTGAATGTTCAGTAGAATTCACTGATGAAGCCATCTGGTCCTGGACTTTTACTTTTTGGTAGGTTTTTGATGACGTTTCAATTTCCATACTGCTGATCGATCTATGTAGATTTTCCAGTTCTTCTTGATTCATTCTAGAAAGATTGTATTGTTCTAAGTACTAGTCCATTTCTTCCGGCTGATTAAATTTGGTGTTATATACCTTTTCATAGTATACTTGTATGATCCTTTGTATTTCTGCCATGTCAGTTGTAATTTCTCTCTTTCATTCTTGATTTCGTTTATTTGTGCCCTTTATCTTTTTTCTTAGTGAGTCTAACCAGGGGTTTGTCAATTTTATTTACCTTTTCAAAGAACCGACACTTTATTGCATTTATTATTATTTTTTTATCATTTTTGTTGTTGTTGTTTTCGGTATCATTCATTTCTGCTCTAATTTTGATTATTTCTTTCCTTCTGCTGACTTTTGGTTTCATTTATTCTTCTTTTTCTATTTTTTTAAGATGAAGCCTTAGGTTGTTTATTTGGGCTCGTTCTTGTTTTAGGAGATAAGCCTGTAATGATATGAACTTTCCTCTTATGACCGCTTGCTTATG
>NW_006432491.1:2214309-2223672 GCF_000325575.1 Pteropus alecto | reverse complement strand
CTCAGTGTTTCCATTGCTTCCTTGTCCTTGTGTTTCTGTTTTCTTTATTTTGGTTGGCTTTGGTTTTGCTTGTTTTATGTTATATAATTTAGTTCTGAATCTTTAGTGTGTGGTTACCATTACGAATATGTAATAGATATATATATGTATATAATACATATATATATATGCATATTACAGCTTTTACTGTGTCCTAAAAGTTTTGATATGTTGTATTTTAATTCTCCTTCATTTCTATGTATCTCTTGATCTCTCTTGTTATTTTTTTTCTGACCCGGTCATTCTTCAGCAGCATGTTGTTTAATTTCCATATATCTGTGGTTATTTCTGCTTTTTCTTTTCTTTCCTTTTTTTTTTTTTACAGTTGATCACCAGTTTCAAAGCATTGTGATCAGAGAATATTCTTGGTATGTTTCAATCTTCTTAGGTTTCTTGAGGCTAGTTTTGTGTCTCAATATATGGTCTATTCTTGAAAATGTTCTATGTGCTCTAGAGAAGAATGTATAAGCTGCGGTTTTGGGATGAAGGGCTCTGTAAATGTCGGTTATGTCCAATTGGTCTAATGTTTCATTTAAGGATATTATATCTTTATTGCTTTTCTGTTTGGAAGATCTAATCATAGCTGAAAATCAGGTATTTAGGTCTCCTACTATAATTGTGTTTTTCTTGCGTTCTCCCTTTAGTTCTGTTAGTAATTGCTTTATTTATTTTGGTGCTCCCAGGTTGAGAGCATAAAATTAATATGTTAGATCTTCTTGACTTAATATTATCCCTTTATCATTCTGATGTGTTCATCATTGTCTATTTTTACCTTTTTTATCTTGAAATCTATTTAAAAAGATATAAGCATGACTATAAATGGATACCATTTACTGGGATTATCTTTTTCTACCATTTCACTTTGAGCTTATATTTGTCCTTAAAACTGAGATATATCTCTTGAAGGCAGCATATGGTTGGGTTTTGTTTTTTAATTCAATCTGCTATGCTGTGCCTTTTTATTGTTGAGTTCAGTCCATTCACATTAGGAGTGATTATTGAAATTTGAGGTATTCCTATAGCCACATTATCTTTTGTTTTCTGGTAGTTCAGTGTTTCCATTGTTTCTTTGACTTTGTGTTTCTGTCTGTTATTTTGATTTGGTACTATTTTGTGAATTTTCCTCTTCTCCCTCTTATTTTATGATATGTGTCTCAGTTCTGGATTTTTGGTGTGTGGTTACCATTAAGTTTATGTAAAGGATAGTTATACATATACAGTGATTTGTTTTCTTCTATGTTCACATTATCTTCAATCACTTTTACAGATTTGAATCTTTACTCCATCCTCCTTTAAGCTTATAATACCTTGTCTTTATAAGGTTAGCCTTTTTCTGTTTCTATCTGCCTGTTAGTCATCTTACTCATATTTATGTAGTTTTTGTCTTTTTGTTTTAGGTAAAATTACGCCCTTCAGTCAGTATTTTCTGTAATGTAGGCCTTGTGGTGGAGAATAACCTCAGATTTGTATGTCTAGAAAGGTCTTTATTTCTCTTTCATATCTAAAGGAGAGCTTTGTTGGATATAATATTCTTGGCTGGTAATTTCTTTCTTTCAATAATTTGAATATCTAGTTCCACCCCTTCCTTGCTTGTAAGGTCTGTGCTTAAAAGTCTAATGAATTTTCCTTTATAAATTATTGTCTCCTTTTCCCTAGCTGCTTTGAGAATTCTTTGTTAGTAATTTTTGACAATTTTAATATAATGTGTCTTGAAGAAGAACTTTTTGGGTTGAGATAATTGGGTGTTTTTATTTTGCTTCTTGGATTTGAAGATCCAGTTCTTTCCATAGGTTTGGGAAATTATTATCAGTTATTTGTTTGAATATGCTCTCTGTTCCCTTCTTCCTCTCTTCTCTTTCTGGTATACCCATTATTCTTAGGTTGCTTTTTTTTTTTTTTCTGATTGTGTCAGATAGTTCTTGTAGAGATATTTCATTTTTTTTCATTCTCGAGTCTCTTCTTCCTTCTACATCATTTCCAGATTTCTGTCTTTGATATCATTAATTCTTTTCTCCATCTCTGTTTATGAAGCTGATATTTCACTATTCATGTGTTCTTCATCTCCAGAAGATCTATATCATTCTTTTTTATGGTTTCAGTCTCCTTGGTAAGTATTTATTTTCTTCATTTATTTTGTTTCAATTTTTTTGGACTTGTCACTCAGAATTCTCTCGCATCTTGTTGAGCTTTTTCAGAAGTGCAATCTTGAATTCTCTGTCATTTAAATTATATAGTCTATGCCTTTAAACTTATTTTTTGGAGATTTTTATTTGCTTCCTGAGCTGCTTTTGCATCTTGGTTGTTCATGGTGTTTAATAGACTATTCCTCTGCCTGGGCATTAATGGGAGTGAGCTCTGCTTTTTCTTTTTTCTTTTTTCTTTTCTTTCTTTTTTTTTTTTTTTAAGAAAATTTATTATTATATAGTGATCTCTCTTTAGGAGATTGATAAGAGGATGTTCTTCTTTTCATTTCTAGTACATAGAATTCAAGCCTCTTGAATCTCTGCTTTAAGGCTAAAAATGCTCTTTCCTCTCTGATATGTGCCTGTGTGCCTCCTCTGAGTTCAGGTCCATCAGTCCCAGAGCTCCACCCTTGTAATGAATGTAATAGATAATGGGGGTCTGAGTCTCTGAAAAGTTCCTGAAGTCCCATTACTGCTCCAATAGTCAGATGCCATGCTCCGCTGCTTCTTTCCAACTTAGGCTGACTGGGTGGGGGTGGAGATGATTAGGAGAATTCTGTGTTATGTTTGGCTATTTCACTTCCCTGAATACTGTTCCCTAGGGTTTTGCTTTCTTGCTTCAATATCAACGCACTTGTCTCTGTTACCACCTTTAGTGTATGTTTCACCACTGGTTGCACAAATTCCCCTGGGGCTTAGTGGTGGGTGGTGTTAGCTCAGAGAAGATATGGTGGGGAGAGGGCACCCTCTGAGTTGGTACATGTGTGTGTGAGGGAGTGGCCAGGCTCTGTGATTCAGCCTCCCGTTTAGCAATGGCGGTTGCTAAGCCACAGCTGTTACTCCTCTACATTCAAACTCTTCCGTGTTTTCTGTCTTGATCCCTGGACTTTGCTGTGTAGAATGTGCTGATCATTCAGGCAGCACTGCTCCAGGCTTTAAAAGGCTAGAAAGTGTCCCTTCCTCTTCTTCCTGCAGGAAGCCCCATCATTGCATCACAGTTCCTTTTTTTTACACTCCTAATCTTCCTCCCAGTCTCATGTGGATTTGCCTACCTTTGAATGCTCTTATGCGCAGATCTCTCAAACATGCTCTTGTGGAGGTTGGGTGTTATTTGTTGAGTTACAGAGGTTCAACTTGTTCTTTCAAGGGGAGAGATCTGGAAGATCCTGCATACTACCATGCTTCTGACGTCCTCGATTTGTATTTCTTAATCTCTTTCTTTTTTTACCCAACCTTCCATACCCCTTAGCAACCATCAAAATATTTTCTGTATCAATGAGTTTGTTTCTCTTTGTTCATTTGTTTATTTTGTTCTTTAGATTTCACATGTAAGTAAAATCACATGGCATTTGTCTTTCTTTGTCTGATTTATCCCACTCAGCACAACACCATCTATATCCATCTGTGTTGTTGCAGATGGTAACATTTTATTTATTTTTTTAAATTTTTTATGGCTAAGTAATATTCAGTTGTATATAAGTACCACTTCTTTGTTGATTTGTCCATTCATGAACACCCAGGTTGCCTTTATATCTTAACTATTGTAAATAATGCTGCAATAACCATATAGATGCACATGTCCCTTCAAAGTAGTGTTTTGTGTTTCTTCAGATAAAAAAAGTAGAAATGGGATCACTGGGTCCTTCTTTGCTGTACTTTTGTTTTAAAGTCTATTTTGTCTGGTAAAAGTATTGCTGTCCCAGATTTTTTTTTTCTTTTTTTTTTTCTTTTTGATGAAATAAATATCTTTACTATCCCTTTGCTTTCGATCTGTGCGTATCTATCTCACTGAAGTGACTTTCTTGTGGGCAGCATATGTAAGTGTCTTGTTTTCTTATTTACTCAGCCACCTAATGTTTTTTCATTAAAACATTTGAACCATTTGCATTTACATTAATCATTGAAAGGTATGTAGTTATTTCTATTTTATTACTCATATTTTTATCAGTTTTTTTTCTTCTTAAATAAGTTCTTTCAACATTTCTTATAACACTGTTTTGTTGGTGATGATTTCTTTTAACTTTTTTCTTTATCTAGAAAGCTCTTTATCGGTCCTTTGATTCTAAATGATAGCTTTACTGGGTAGAGTGATCTTGGTTGCTCTCTCTTCTTCTTCAGTACCCCTATGATGCGAATATTGATACTCTTCATGATGTCCCAGAGACTCCTTAAACTATCTTCGCTTTTTAAGTTGTTTTTTCTTGTTGCCATTCTGATTGGGTGTTTTCTCATATCTTGTCTTCTGCATTGTTTATTCGAACATCTGCTTCATCTAATCTACTATTGATTCCTTCTAATGTATTTATTTCCATTATTGCACTCTTCATATCTGACTGGTACATTTTTTTTTTCTGTCTCCATTTTAATGTTTCTTATCTCTTTGTGAAGTTCTCTCTGATATCATTGAACATTCTTATAACCAGTGTTTTGAAATCTGTATCTGGTAGATTGTTTCTCCCCATTTTTTTTTTTTTCAGTTTCCTAGAGCTTTGTTCTGTTCTTTCATTTGGGACATGTTTCTTTGTCTCCCCATTTTCGCTTTCTCCCTGTATTTGCTTTTAGGTATTTTAAGTATTAGTAGAGTGGTCTCATGTAGTAGGTTTTCTATGCAGCAGCCTTCCCTGGTCACCTGATTTAGGTACTCCAGGTATGTCCCTTGTGTGGGTTGTGTGTGCCCTCCTATTGTAGTTGAGCCTTGGTTACTATTTGAGAGGGATCAACCCTTAGGTTGATTGATTGTGAAAACTAGTTGTGATTATAGTATAGTAGCTATTGTTCAGGGGCTAACCCTACAGCATGAGATTTGCTTTAGTAGGGCCCTGGTACTTGCCTAGTCTGCCCTTTGGGTGTCTCATCTGTGGAGGCGGCTTGGTGGTGCTCAGGTATGATTTGAAGCCTGTCATCAGGCATGCTGGCCCCAGGGCTTCAGGCCAAGTTTAGCCACTGCTTGTGTCCCAAATAAGGTCACCTGGCATGAGCCACAAAGCAATCCACAGATGTCTTTTAGCTTCACTGGAATTGGGGTGTCTGAGAGAGTCTAAGATGCAAACCAAGACTGCCACTACTACTAGGCTTGGAGCTGCTCAGCAAGAGGTACAGGGCATAATGAGGCCAGATGCTTTTTGTTTGGGGTTTGTGAACCTCTAAGAAATTTTAGGAAAATTCAAAGCATGAACCAAGAGACAGGCCATTTGTATGGAAAAGCCACTGGAAATGGCTTGAGTGGGCCCTCAATTTGGGTGGGGAAGGGTCTCAGGGGATCACCAGGGTGGAGCATGATTTTTGTGAGATTGCTGGAGACTCGAATATGGCAGCTGCCTACATCTGCACACTGGGCGAGATCAAGGGCTCAACAAAGGAATGATGATCTCTTCCAGCATTTGTGCCTGAGAGAAAGCTAAGCTGATCCTCCAGCCCTCACCCTAAAGCCAGACAATTCAGTTCCTCTTCATGTCTCAGAGCAAGTTAATCAGTGTATAAGTGCATGTGTGGGCCCATTAAAAGGAATGCTTAGGACTTCAACCATCCTCCATTTTACACAGTCATAATATCCCTTGTTTTCATAATAGCCAGAAGCTTGAGAACTTCTCTTCCCAGCACTTGCTTTTTAAGGGGTACCTTTGCAGATAAGACATCCCTCCTGATTTTTAACCCACCATGAGTGTGAGACTATTTTCAGGTCTCTTCCCCTCCTAGTAGTCTTGATGTGGCTTCTGCTGTATGTCCTTAGTTATAGGATTTCTGTTAAGCTGGTCTTCAGATGATTCTCAATGATGGTTGTTCTTTAGTATATTTATAATTTTGATGTGATCATGAAAGGAGAAAGCACCATATTAGCTTACTCTGATATCTTGACCAGAAATCCTATGTCGAGTGATTTTTAAGTATAAATGTCTGCATATTTTTTACTTCTGTAGGTAATGCATTATATCTCTATAATATGCCTATTTCTGTTGTCATTTTACCAGTTCAAATGCAGTATAGATATGCAAACTTCCTTATATCTGTTTATCCATTTTTATTTATAATACAATTGTATTAAGAACTTTATCATTACTTTTTCCTCAACCATCATTCATAATTTAGAAAACTAAATAAGAACCTAAACTTATTATATTTAATCATGTTACTTTTTCTATTCTTTCTTACTTCCTATAATGACAAGATTATGTTTTTAATAATTTCTATTTTCATTTGAAAATATTCTTTAGCCATTTTTTCTTGGTAATGTTCTGCTCATGATTCTTTTGATTTTATTTAGCCTTAGAGTATCTTGATTTCTTCCTTCTTCTTGAAAGATGTTTTCATTGGATATAGGATTTAGGGTTGGTAATTAGCTTTTTCCAGTCCTTGAAAACTGTTGTGCTACTTCCTTCTGGCCACTATGGTTTCTGAAGTTAAATCTACTGTAATTCTAATTGTTGTTGTTGTTCCTTATATGCAAAGTGTCCTCTCTCTTATTGCTTTCATTTTCTTTTCTCTTCATTTGAGATATGTATTTTGACTTTGATGTAGTTTGACTATCATATATTTTGCCATTGAATTATTTGACTTTATCCTGCTTAGGTTTCATTTTTATTCCTGAATCTATATGTACATATCTTTTTCAAGTTTGGGCATATTTCAGCCATCGGTTTTTCAAATACTTTTTTAACCCCACCTTTCTTCTCTCTTTCTCCTGGGATTCCTATGACACAAATGTTAGATTTTTTGCTGTAAGCCCACAGATACCTGAGGTTCTGCTTTTTTGTTTTCAGTCTATTTTCTGTCACTTTATTGTCATTTTCATTGATAATTTCTGCTGTCAAAATATTTTCTGTCCTGCTAGTTTGTCCATTACCAGGTCATCTGACTTAAGAGAACAAGTTTAACTTGGATCTTTTTTAGTTTGTTTGTTCTCATTGGTGTTCTGGGTTGATGATTTTTGTTGGCACCCAGTCTGAGACAAATGGCAAAAAGAAAACCCAGAGATCTTTCTCAGGTCTCAATTTTCTTAACCAGTGTGTATTCTCTTTATTTCAAGTAGCCAAAACCCTTGCATTCACATCTAGCCTATTTTAGTTATCATTTGCTTAACCTTGTATGAATCAATAAGCTATGTTATTCAGCTTCCTTATATAGAAAGTGAAAATAATGAAATGCAACTCACAAATCTTGGTGATGATGTTGAGAAAGAAGGGTTTCAGGGGAAAAAAAAAACCTGTTAAAGTTACATTTGAAATGATACTGAAGTGAGTCCAAGTTATCCAAGCAGATCGATGGATGAGCTCCCAAGTAGAGGCCATGCTAGGATGAAAGGTTCTTAGCAGGAAGAAGCATGGAGCAATAGACATTTCAGAGAAGTCTGGAACAGATGGAACCAAGTAAACTTGGCACAAAGGAACCTGGTTATACAAGTGAGCCATAGTGACATGGTCATTGTTAGTGGAAATCCTGATATTATACTGCCTTCCAACTGCAGGGTCTTATTGTAATTTGATTACAAAACATATTCATAGCAGGAGCTTCTGTGTAATATATTCCAAGCTTATAAAAAGCATCTACACCCAAAGGAATGATACAGCTACTCATTAACATTGTCGTAAAATCCACTGTGAGTGTGCTGGTTGTAATCCAATGAATTTGGGATGCCAGGCATCTCAAACAAAGCTTTTGTGAAGTAGAGCAATACCTCAGGGAAATCCAAAAGGACAATCATCCAATCAGTGGTATGCTTCTAGTACCCTCAACCTTTAATTAATTACTAGAACTGGAATTGCAAAAATTTTGAACACTAGTAATACTTTACTTATTTTACCTGCTTTTGTAATTTACTAGAGGATTTGGGGAAGGCTATTTAAATGCTATGTTCTTACCCATAAACTGGGGATAATATTAGTACCTGCCTCAAAAGTAGTTATAAGGATTAAATAAGTTAATATATGTAAATCAATTAGAAGCATGTTGGGCACATAGTAAATGCTATAACAGTGTTACCTGTTGTCATTAATATCTATCATTGCATTCCAACTTTTTCTCCATTATTTCTCTTAGTGTCTTAGAACTTAGGAAACAAGAACTTTAATAAAACAGAGATAGATATATAATTTTGGAGCATGTTAGATAACACTAAACTAGAAAGGTTTGAGAATACTGTATAAATTATTCAAATTATGCAGAAACGTGCACAGAAGAGCAGGAGAAAAGGTAGCCCATTTCAGAGATAAATTGTGTTTATTTAAATTATTTTATAGAATCCATTGTGAATCCAATAATGGACTTAAAATTCTCCTTTGTTTTCTCTCTCCCCAATACTATTAACTCCCGGCCACCAGGACTTGGACTACCATATGATCCAGCAATCTCACTACTGAGTATTTATCCCCAAAACTTGAAAACCCATATCTGAAAAGATATTTGCACACTGATGTTCATAGCAGCACTATTCACAGTGGCCAGGACATGGAAGCAACCAAATTGTACTATGATAGATGACTGGCTAAAAAAACTGTGGCACATGTATACAATGGAAAATTACTCAGCCATAAGAAGAGACAACATACTGCCATTTGCGACAACATGGATGGACCTCGAGATAATCATGCTAAGTGAAATAAGCCAGATTGAAAAAGTTGAAAATCACATGATATCACTTATATGTGGTATATAAACCTAAAAGCAACAAATGAACAGGACAAGCAGAGACTTAGGGACATGGACAATGGACTAGTGGTTACCAGAGGATAAGGGGTAGGGGAGGAGAGGAGAGGTAGATGGGGAAAAGTGGGTCAAATATAGGGGTATAGGGGGAAGGCAAAGTGGGTAAAGGGGATCAAATATATGGTAGCTGAAGGAAACTGGACTTTGGGTGATAATTATACAATATATATATGTTAAATTATAATGTACACCTGAAAATTATATAATTGCATTAACCAATGTTACCCCAATAAACTTAATTTTTTAAAAAAAAAAAGGATTTGGAACTCAAATAAGCAGAATTATTACCTGCCTTTTGTGTGTAATTGTAACTTTTTGTGTGTAATTGTAACTGCATATAATCTCAAACGAACATCATTTCATTTCTTTAATATAGTTTTTTTTCTGATTCAAGCTGGTTATGCCCAGATCATGGCATTGTGACTTACTTGTTTTTTCACCC
>NW_006432491.1:2184663-2214296 GCF_000325575.1 Pteropus alecto | reverse complement strand
ATACCTGCTCTTTTAATCATTAAGTCATAGAACACAAGATTTATAGAGCCTCAGGTCCATGCTCATGGGGACCATAGGTTTCAGTTACACTAAGGATAAGATCTTGGCCTTAGATGTGTTTCAGGCCTAGACCCATCGAGCAGAATAACAATCCCACTGGCCATGGGACCAGATGAGATGGCACTATGGCTGATTCCAGTACCAAACACAATGATCAATTTCTCCAGCCTTGTCCAATCATCCAGTCAGTAGCAACCAAGCCTCCAACTCCTTAGTTTCCAAGACAACTGATTTTTTCTTATATAGTCTGTATTACCAAACACTCAGAGGGCCAGATTGTTAAAACCATTAGCTTGCCTGTGTCTCCAGGACTTGCAACTCACTAAAATAAATCCTTACTTTCTTTGCTGCCGAACCTGCACATATCTTTTCTTTGACTCAGGTGCGTGTAAGCAGAGGGACCACTTTTGTTCCCGTAATATGATCAAAGTAGTTGGATATTCAGCCATAAAAGGGAATAAAGGACTCTTTCACACTATAACATAGATGAGCCTAGAACAAGTTCTGCTGAAAGGGAGCCAGACACAAAGAACACATATTATATCATTTTATTTATATAAAATATTTAGAAGATATAAATCCATAGAGACAGTATACAGAGCAGATTAATAATTGTCAGAGAGTAGGGGGAAAGGGGAATGAGGAGAAACCACTTAAGGGGTAATGGATTTATTTCAGAATGTTGAAAATGTTTTAGAACTAGGTGGAGGAGGTGGCACAACACTGGGAATAGGCTAAATGTTACTGAATTGTTTACAATTGTTAATTTTATGTGAATTTTGCTTCAATAAATCATATTACAAATCACTTACAAAATTTTTTAAGAAAAAGTATAAAGTTATACTTGTTTATCACACTTTAGAGTTTTAAAACTTTACTGAATCATGAAACTGAAAGTGCTTTTTATAAAGGGAAAGTGGATGTGAGATAAGCGGTTGGATAATGTTGTTGACAGAGGTGACCATGACAATACAAATTTTTTTTAGAAATGACATAATTTTGTTCCACATAAGTGTTTTGTGTGAACTGTTGCAGAGCAGATATGCAAATCTCATTATTGTATATTCAAAGTCAATATAACATATTCAGGATTATTTAACTTTGATTCCTTGGTTCAACTTATCTTATTTTTTGAATAAAATTACTAACTCAAGAAGAGTTAAAGTAGTTTCTTTTATTCTGAATATTCATAAGAAATTTAGCTGGTTACTGATATAGATAGCAGAGATCCTTCCCTCTCTGGATGGCATTCTGATTATATTTTTCAGGATGCATTTCACAGAATTAGTAAATTGAGTTCCTCTGTACAATTTTATATTTATGTATGTTTTTCTTTGTTCACTTTACAATGCCTTAATTTTGAAGCTTTTTCTTTTATATTTACTTTTGGAAAAATTCACTCTAAATAAAGAATTTAGTTGTTCTGTAGAGATACATAGCATTAATTTGCTTTAAAATTTATAATGTTAAAAATTTACTAATATACTTTATATATTGCTAGAAGATGCCTTAAACAAAATAATAATGCAAGACGAGAAATATAGATCTAAAAAATAAAGAGAAAAAGTATGGAGGAATAACAACTCTTGTTTTCTTATTTTGTCAGCTATTGTTTATATGGTCAACATCTCTCTATAAGTGGAAACTCTCTAAAAATGATTTTCTTGAAAAATTAAGCAATTTTGTCATGATAATCACCAAAATAGTGCCATGTAGTCACTTTTGTATTGCCATATCCTCTAATTCTGAACAAAACCTCATTTTGGTTATTGTTTTAATTAAAATCATTTAACAATACACCCTTTATTAAGCACCTTCTGTTCCATTCATGGTAATAGGTGGTAGGTATATGAAGGTAAGTAAAATAGACATAGTCATTGACTTCATAGAAATTAAAGTTTAATAGGGAGGATGAAAAATTAAACCATTGAAATAAAAGTAGCCAAGTGCTATAAGTACATGACAGATAGAATCCAGCTTTTTTTGAAGGGAAGGAGAAAAACCCTTCTTATTGGAAGGGAAGTTTAATCTGCCATATAAAAGGCTGTTATGTGTTGAAATGTGTCACTCTCGAAATTGATAGGTCAATTGATAGGTCAACCCCTAGTATATCAGAATGTAACATTATTTGGAAATAGGGTCATTGCAGATGTAGTTATTTAAGATGAGTTTGTGGTGGAGTATGGCAGATCCCTAACCCAATTTGACAGTCGTTCATATAAAGAAGGACACACACACAAAGTGATCCCTATGTAGAGTTTTTAATTATGCTACCATAAGCCAAGGAACCACCAGGTAATAGAAGAGAATACCAGAATGGGTCTTTCATAGTACCTTCAGAGGAAGCATGGCCCTATTGATGTCTTGACCTCAGATTTCTAGGTTCCAGACCTTTAAGCTAATAGATTTCTATTGTTTAAGTCATTCAGTTTGTGGCACTTTGTTATAGCAGCCCTAGCAAACAAATGCAAAAACTATGAGAAATTTCAATTTGAGACAAATGAGAAGAAAAGAAAAGGAGCTACTGGATACTTAGGATTAAGAGTCCTATTCTTCTTTTGGTTAAATGTGGATGCCACTACACACCGATTAGAATGGCCCAGATTTAGAACACTGAAAACACCAAATGCTGGTGAATACGGAGCAACAGGAACTCACATTCATTACTCTTGGAATGCAAAATCCTACAGCTAGTTTAGGAAAAATGTTTGACAGATTCTTACAAAACTAAACATACCCTTACCATATGATCTAGTAATCACTCTCCTTAGTATTTACTCAAATAAGTTAAAAACTTATGTTCACATAAAAGTGAACTCATGTAACCTCTTGAATTTAAAAAAAAATTGTATTGTGGTATTTTCCTTTAATAGAGTTCACATTCCAAGAATATGTTCTCTTTCTTTTTTTCCATACGTTCTCATGCAAAGAGTAGTACATGACTCATGCCTAGAAAATTCTAAACCAGGTTAGAAGTGCTTCTCATAGAAGACTGATGGGCAAAGGGTAAAAATGGTTATAGAACATTTGTGGACACAATTAAAGGAATTGGAATTGGTATTCTCTTGAAAGTGAACATACCCAAAATGACTATGAAGAGAACTGATCCCAAAAAAGAGAGATAATAATCTCAAAAGATGACATATTGTACATTTCAATTTTGGAAAGAGAAAACTGTGGAGACAGAAAACATCAATACTGGAAAGGGGTTGAAATTAGGGGAAGGATCTGTCTACCAAGTTATTTATTGATGAAATTAAACCTATCTTATATTTTCATCTCAGTAGTGGTACACAATCATACCTACTTATCAAAAGTTACAGAATTGTATTCTGAAAAGGTTGGATTTTTGTATCTAAAATTTATATTAATTGATATTAACATATGAAAAAAGAGTATTCTTGAGGTCATGATCCTTTTAAAATATATACATAATTCTACTCTTTATTAGTATAGTTAAATCTTGAACAGCACCGTTTTGAACCACACAGGTCCACTTTATATGCAGACATTTGTTACTAAATATACAGGCAGTGTTCACAACCTCATGTTCACCCAATCGTAGATCAAAAAGAGTATTTTCTCTCTTTGATTAGGAATCTGCAGATGTGGAGAGCCAACTCAATGCATTTTTCTACACCATTTTACATAAGAAACTTCAGCATCTGTGGATTTTGGTATCTACATGGAGTCCTGGAAACAATCCCCATGGATATCAGGAGACTACTGTAGTTACGTTTCTGGGGAGTCAAACATTATATGCAGATTTTTGACTGCACAAGGTATGGTAACCCTAACTCCTGCATTGGTCAAGGGTCAACTGTATCTAGTTAAATTTTAAAATTCCACATTTTTCTATTCTTGTTCATATATATGCCCCAAACACAACTATCTATTTATTTTATATTATATTTTTGTAGGAATAAATTTATAGAAGCATTTAAATCTATATATTTGTACATCAATTAATTTTCTTTTTATGTCTGTATAAACATATATATATGTTCATATATATACATATATATCATATATATCTAAAATGAATAGTGCATATTTTTGTGGTTTTAATATCTATTTGTTTTGCTTTATTTCTTGTATTTTTTATGTATGTAAATTAGCAAAGGGCATGTACTAATTTTTCAGATATATATTTTTTCAAAGCAAACAAACAAAAAACAAAACATAAAATGAGAAAGATGTTCATGTGATAACTGGAATAATATAGATATCAGACTTGTTTTTAAATGATTTATATAACAGTCACTTTTATGGCACTGCAATTAGCTGAAAGACAATTATAGTCTTGTATGACATAAAGTGAAGAGCTGCTTCTCAGTTACAAATGACCAGATAATAATGCCCTGTCAGAACGGTCTTCTCAGTATAGATTTAGTTCATAATAAACTATTGTGAAAATAGCTAAGTTGTTATGCTTTCAATAGTTGTAACTCTGGTTGTTTAAGTAATTTGTCAAATAGCATCTTTCTTTGACCTAATATTCATGAATATTGATGAACCAGAACAGATCATGTCCCAAAAGTTTCTCACTCAAGGCAGACAGCTCACATCTGCTCCTGTTCATTGCAGTTATGTCTCTCAAGATCACGATTTAGTACATGTAAAACTTACAAATCTAACCCAAGAAGTGAAAACACAAATATAATAAAAAGGTTTTTTTAATTTTCCAGTATGATTCATTAAAAAAGGTACAGTTTTATTAGTAGCACATTAATAAACTTAAAGAACAAAGTGACAAGTTGTCACTAATATTATTTTATATTTTACAAACATCCACCAAAACAATTAAAAATGAAATAAATATATTTACATTTCATATTTCTGGAATTTTCATTGTATTTTAATATATATATAAAATATATAACATTTGCAATATTTATTTATCTTCAAAAGGAACTTCAAATGTGCAAATATGTGAATTATGATCTTAAAGTATTAAGGAATAAGAATAAATCATTAACAACAGTTTTAGAGGTATGAATAAAGCAATTCCTTATGGAGAGCTGATGAGTACAGTAGTATTAAGAGTGGCAAAAGATTTGTTATTACATCAGAACATCTACACTTACCTTTAAAAGTTAATCACAAGATTGTCCTTGTGCTTTTAAAGCTTCTCTACACTGCTGATTTCTAGCAGTAATTCTAAATAATTGCTAAATTATCACTTTCCACAAAAATAAATCAAGCTTCTCTCAAATCTAAAATTCCATGTACACAAAGTTTATGAACAAGCTTTGTCATTTTAAATGAGGGAAATGTTGATCTATAAATGAATGCACCCAAAGGAAAATTTCTCTTCTAACATGGCCAATACGGACTTGATGTTTGTTTTCAAGTAATTACTTTTCTACTTTCTAAATGACAGTTTTGTGAGCAAAGGTTTTAAAATTATAAGTTGGTACATGCTTAGAAAATGGACAAGAAATTATTAGCTAATTATTCTTCTTTAAAAGTAGTGTTGGATGATAAATGTTAGGATACACACTAGGTTTATATTATCTATTAAAGTATTTTTAAGTAAATACTTGTTGCAATATAACACATTTAAAATTGCCCTGCTTTAATATATTTTGGCTTAAATTAATTGTTATTCTTTATCAGGCAAAATACATTATTATAGTAGTTAGCAAAGATTTAAAATAATTGAACTCTCTTCTCTGACCTAAGTATCTGCAATATAATAGTCTCTTTGAGCTTATGCTATGTACACTATAATGAACACTTTAATGTGCATGGTATACAATGGGTATACACACACAGACACACACACATACACCAAGGCACTGGAGGGGTTAACACAAAATTAAGCATTCTGCTGTTAAAATGTGCTCTAGTACAAACTAGATTTTGATAAATAAATCTCATGCATATAAACCTAAATTACATGAGAAATAGAGATTTATCTGAGTATTTTTCATTTTTAAACTGCCTCATTCAAGTAATCCAAGTTATAACAAATGACAGTGACTAATCATTGCACTGTAAAAGAAAATGTTAAATATTATTTGCTAACTAATAAAAATCAGAATAATATTTTTGTAATAAGTGGCTTCTCTAATAATCATACTAAGTAGAAATTTAGGCCTTTTTTATCAATAGTATAAAAATAAATATAGTGTTATCATAAATTTTGATTCAAGGTACAATTTACAATGTAAATTTAAAGTATATTAAGTACATATTTGAAATATATTCTTTTAATATAATTTGCAGTTAATGTTTTATTATATATACATATATGTATATGTGTATGTGTGTATGTGTGTTGTGCAAGGAAATATATAATCATACATATCTAATTGTTCACTTTTTCCTTCATCATACACATAAGCATAGGCTAGATATTTATGACATAACAAAAAAGATGTTTAAATAAATTATCTTTTTGTATTTTTAAAATGGAAATTTTTACATAATCAGACATTAATTTTTAATGGTTACATTGCACTTATATAAAGTTTTAAAACTATTTTTTTTTCTTGTAGCTAACTATCCCATTTCATATTGCCTGTGGACCAGATTATCACACTGTGGACACACAGGCATTACCCCAAGTTAGGGCACACTGAGTTACAATTCTAGTTAGCAGCAGAGACTCCATAATGAGCTGTCTGCTACTGTTTCACATCGCAATGTAGATAACTCTCTCTATTTTTTCTCCATAAGCTCAATAGTGGCCTACTGAAGCCTGTTTTAGTGGGATTCTGATTTTCAAATGACTATTGTGTTTAATTGATACATCGTGAGGAGTAATTCCATGGTCTTGCCCTAATTACAGTTATGTATTTAGTTTTTTGTTCAAAATAAATTATATCGAAACAGCATATTGTTGAATTTGCTACAATTCTTTTAATAATGTGTCCTAGATCAACCTTAACACTTGTCCAGGTTAAATTATGAACCTTCACTTTTTTTTAAATTTAATGTTCTTCAGAAGCAGATGCGAAGCGAATTGATAATTGATGATTATAGATATAGTTTGATGTTAAATTTTTAATTATAATGTTAGCGCCATTTTTACAAATTATTTTGTTTCTTTCTTGAGTGACTTTTTCTCTCCTATTTTTTAAAAAGGTAAATCAAATCACTTTATTAGCTACTTGGTCATTTTCACAAGGAAATATCTAATTTTAATGTAGTTAGGAACACGTGTTAATAAAAAAAAAAGGATTATTTTTTTCTTTTTAAATGGATAGCTGGTTGTTTAAAAGCAGATCTCAGTAACAGCTGTAGTGAAGGACAGAATGTTTTCCACATTATACAAATAGTTATTTAATACGTGGGATCTGAGTCATATGCACACACTTCCAATGCTTTCAAATTTTCAGTCTCTTCACATTTTCATTCTTTAGACAATATACCTAAAATCACTCACATAGTTTGGTGTTATATAATCCCTTTTTATGACACTGTAAGACAGACATTTAAAACTTTATTTTCATATCTCACCTTATTTTCTCATAAAACATTATACAAAAATAGAAAAATGTACTTTAACATAAGTAATAGTTTTAAGACTGCTTTCTAGAAAGATTTCATTTCACAATTAGCTAGCAAGGTTAGGAGTACAAGGAATTATTTCTACACTACATTTGTTAATATTTCCTCTATGAAAGTTTTTGGGGACACTGAAAATGTATGAAGAATAATAAAGCCCATTAGATAAAATATAAATCTTCTTAAATAAAGAGAAGAACAAGAGGTTCATGAATGTTTTCATTGTTTATAATTAAATTAATACATTTTGTCATATTTGGTTGACATGGCAGCAAGTAAAACATTTAGTATCAGTGATGCAAAAGGAAATAGTCCATTTCATACTTTGTCTATCAGAGGTCAATATTATATTTTTGCAATTTTTAGGAATATTTTATAATAAGATGAACAAAATTGCAGTTCTAATGTCAAATTATGGAATGAGAATGCCAAGAGAAATCTAAATCAGCAAATTAAAGTGCTTTTTTTAATGAGACTTTTTGCATGCTAGTGTCCTTGCTGTCATATGTCTTTTTTTTTTTTTTGCCTCCTTATGTCCCTCATAATACAATTATAGGGCATTAGTTTATGATCTGAGCCAATGTGTCTTTTGCATACAAAATAATCTAAAATACAGAATAACAATTTAATTGGTGTTTTTATTTATAGATAGCTAACAATTTTTATATTATTTACATAATTCAAATTATTTACTTTTTGTCTTCAGTTTTGATGAAAGCAGTATACTGGTACAAATCCACCAGGTGAGAAACAAGCTGTTTTACTCTTTTATGATTATTCACAGATGCCTTCCAGAATAGAAATGTTTTTGAAATCCCTTCTGACCTTTTTTTTTTTTTTTTTTTTCCCGGCAGAAATTTTAATTTGACTTTACAGTTGACTTGATGATATTATTGTTTCTTCAGGGTCTAAAATGAAATATGTTTATTAATTTTATATAGTCATGGTAAGTGGAAATACAAAGCTCAATGTATCAAGTCATGTACTTTGTTTTGCTTGTAGTAGCAGAGCTGGCAGCAGCAGAAGCAGTGACCTGATTGCTTAAAAAGAGTGGGTCCAAACAAGCTACTTTGGCAGCAAAGAAAGAATGAATGCAATGAAGAACAGCAAATAGATTTGAAAACTCCAGCTCCTGAAAAGAGAAATGAGTCAGACAAAATAAAAATAAATTTCTTTAAAAAATTGATAATAACTAGACAACTAGATAATAACTACACATTTTTTTTTTAAGTGCAATAAACTTAACTAGAACCAATTATATCTAATCTATGGAAACTGTAGAAATACTTGTTAAATATATAAATTTCATATGTATTGCAGATTTACCTCAAAATATGGTGGTGTAAGAGCTAGAGGAATGAAGCATTCTTATTATTCATAGAAGTCACTTCAGTATTGATAAATGCTGCATAAAACATTATTTGGACAGATTAAGATTTTATTCTTAATAAAATATAAGTAAAGAGAAACATGGGAGTTGTTTAAAAAGTATTTTTTTCTCTTTATACACACGTCAAATAATAAATTTGGAATGGGGCAATTTAAAAATATTTTCCACTATTCTTTAGAATGAGTTAGTATTTGTCATAGAATATTAAATATGAAATACTGAAAGTAAGGAGGTATGCATCTTTATAACATTAGAAGCCACATCATTCAATTTCAAAAAAAGAGTGCATGCCTTAATTTTAAATTTAAATAATTTTAATGCTCTATTTGGTTGTTTAAAATTGTTGTACGTGATTGTTGAAATTATGAGTATACTAGATAGATTTTAAAAGCTGACATCACAAATGTCTCTAGGAAAAAATATAAAAATATTTTAATTTCAAGCGAATCAAAAGAAGACAAATACATATTTGTGCTTAATGAAGTCTATATAATAAACTTATCCTAAAGAGGACAGAGGCTGATAAACCATATGAAATTGCTGATGAAATTGTTGTTTTATCATTATGTATTTGTAATAAAGAACTCAGAATTACATTTGATATGTACATTATTGAGAATATTTTCAGTTTATAGTATGTAGCAATGGAAAATAATTTTAAAAATATCCAATTAGGACATGTTTTAATATCTTCATGTGCCAAGGAACTGTTAAAATAATTCATTTTAGGAGTATTTTTTCTGGTCATGCCATAGCAGTGCAATAGAATTTAACATAGATTCATAGCTTTGTACAACATAAGTAAAATACCTATGTTGCCCCAGTAATCCCCTTCAAAACTTTAGCATTTCATAGCCAATTTTCTATGGCACATGTTGACTTATCCTAGAGAACAGCAAATATTTCATTTAACTAATTTAATTTCCTAAATTGTTTCTCCATAAAAATTATTTTAGTTACTTCATCGGAATAATTTCAGAAGCTTTAGTTTTAGCATTCCACTTTTATGGACTGTTACTATTACTATGATATGTTATTGTTCAACTAAAGTTTTCCCTGTTGTCTTAACCCCCAAATCCTCCATTCAGCATTTCATTTTTTGTGCAGTCAGCATATTTCTCCTGCAGATTTTGAATCTTTTCTGTGTCAACACATATTAAGTCCACCAGATATAAAAAGAGTGGGAAAGTTTTTGAAAATATGACATGTGATTGTGTGCTATTAAAAAAATAAAATTAAAACCATGTGATTTATTCTCCATGAAGGGGAAAATATTGTTGAATGTTGTAACTGGGCAAAAATATAACAAATAAATTCTCAAAAATAATTCGGACACATTTTTCTTAAATTGGAGACTATATCTTGCTTATCAAAAAACAAATATCTAAACATACAGAAATTTTGGAAAGATTAATATTTTCAATTATTTATGCCTTGTCAATTAATGTCAATTATGTGATGTAGATTGGCTCTCGAAAATTTTTAGAATTTTGCTCAGAGTGGTAATAATTGAGTGGTAAGCAAGAAATAATTGGCGTTTAGGAGAGAAAGGAGGCAAAGATGTGTTCAAGTTTAACTCTTGATTCCAATGTCAGCTCATCTTTCCTCAGCCTAAACGATTACCTTTGACAATGACATTCACTCCTAAGGCTTAGACGATTACTTCTATATAACTACAACCTTCTTTTACTCATTTATAATGTGAATCCTAGGCCTACATGTTAATCTATCTACTAAGCATCCACAGATGACTTCTACCAAGTTATTTACTACCTCCTTGTAATAAAGCTCTTCTCAATCCAATGAATCTCATTAAATATTAAGTTCTCTTCAAATTTAATCAATTTATTCAATTTGTAATTATTGATGCTTACTATGCATCTAGTCTTTTTCTTGGTGAAAAAATATGGTAGTGAGCAAAAAAACAGATGAAAATAAGTACTAATGGGACTTACATTCTAGTGGTGGGGGACAAAATATAAGTATATAAGTAAATTAAATATGATACTTCTAAATATGATAATAGGTACAGTCAAGAAAATAAAGCAGGAAAGAATAGTCAAAAGACATTGATGAACGAAATTGAATAAAACACAAAAAAAGAAAGATATTTTATGATCATGGATCAAAAAATTAATATTGTTAAATGTCCATATTACTCAAAATGATCTATAGATTCAATGCAATCTTTATCAAAATTCAATATCATTTTTTTCACATAAATAGAACAAACAATCCTAAAATTTGTATGGAACCACAAAAGACACCAAATAGCCAAAGAAATCTTGAGAAAGAAGAACAAAGCTGGAGGCAACATGTTTTCTGATTTCACCTATACAACAAAGCTATATTAATCAAACTAGTATGCTACTGACATAAAAACAGAAATGGATCAACAGAACAAAATAAACTCCAGAAATAAACCCACATATATATGGTCAATTAATTTAAAACAAAGCAGGCAATAATATACAATGGGGAAAAGATAGTCTCTAATAAATGTTGGGAAAACTGGACATCCACATGCAAAAGAAAGAAACTGGGCTAGTGTCTTATACTATATACAAAAATAAATTCAAAATGAGTTAAAAATTTCAATGCAAGATCTGAAACCATAAAACTCCTAGAAGAAAATATAGTCTATAAACTCCTCGACATCATTTTTGGTGATGATTTTTTGGGAATCCGATACAAAAAGCAAAGAGAAAAAATAAAAATGAACAATTGTAATGATATCAAACTAAAAAAAGTTTCTGCATAGCAAAATAAATAATCACCAAATAAAAAAGAAACCTACTGAATGGGAAAAATATTTGCAATATCTGATAAGGGATTATTATATATTATATATAAAGAACTCATACACATTTTAATAGCAAAAAAAAAAAAAAATTCAGTTAAAATGTGGGCAGAGAAACTAAACAGAATATTTTCCAAAGAAGACATACAGATGACCAACAGGTACATAAAAAGATGATCATCAGAGAAACACAAATAAAACCATAATAAGTTATCACTTCACATTTGTTAGAATGGCTATCATAAAAAAGACAACAAATAACAAGTGTTGGCAAAAATGTGGAGAAAAGGGAATGTTGTGCACTCTTGGTGGGAATGCAAATTGGTTCATCCATTATGGCAAACAATATGGCCGTTCATCAAAAAATTAAAAATCAAACCTTCATATAACACAGGATTTCCACTTCTGGGTATTTATTTGTAAAAAATGAACACATCCCCATGTTCATTCAGCATTATTCACAATAGCCAAGATATAGAAACAGCCTAAGTATTTGTTGATAGGTGAAAAAAAAAATTGTGATTATATATAATTATACACGCAAACACACAATGGAATATTCACCCATGAAAAAGCATGATTCTTGCCATTTGCAACAACATGGTGAACATTGAGGTCATTATGATAAGTGAAATAAGTCAGAGAAAGAAAGAAAAATAAAGTATGCTGTATCTTATATGTGGAGTTTAAGGGAAAAAAGCTCATAAATACAGAGATCAGATTGGTTGTTGCCAGATGTAGGAGTTGGGGGGTGGACAAAATGACTTAATTAGGTCACAAGGTATAAGCTTCCACTTGTAAAATACATGTCATAGAGATATAATATACAGCATAGTGACTATAATAATGCTATGTTGTATATTTGAAAGTTCCTAAGAGAATAATCTTATGTGACCTCATCATAAAAAAAAAAAAAAATTGTAACTGTATTGTGATGAATGTTACCCAGACATATGGTGGTGGCCACTTCACAATATATACAAATATCGAATCATTATGTTGTACACCTGAAACTAATATAATGTACATATTATTTATACTTGTTTTTTAAGAAGTCATTTTAATAGCTTCATAATTTCAGGAAAAAAAACAAGTTTAAATTCGTTTTATCACATATACTTTAAAAGTATATACAATAAAAATAATGTCCAAGTTAAAAATTTTAAAAATCTAAAGTATTTCTTTTGTGATCATCATATGCCTAGATATTATTTTTTAAATTCATTTTGCTAATAGTTTTTGTCTAGAATGTTTAATCTATTTACTTTAAATGTAATTACACATAAAACAAAATTTATATCTATCCTTGCTATTTGTTTACTATATATCTTAGTCTTTTTGTTCCTTTGTCCTTTCATTACTGCTTTCTTTTATGTGTGGATATATTGTCCAAATACATATATAATTTTAATTATGTATTAAATATAATTCAATGTAAATTTTATTACATATAAAATACATATTAATTGTAATTCTCTTGTTTCTTTTAATATATATTTAGTTATTTTCTTATTCCAGAAATATAATTAACATCTTAACAATCTAGTTCAGATTAATAGCAACTTAATTTCAATAGTATTAAAAATTTGTTTCAACATACCTCTCCCCTTTATGTTATAAACCTGATGACAGTTTTATAATCATTGTTTTATGAAACTGTCTTTTAAAACAGAAGAAAAGAATTACAAGCAAAATTGTATTTGTATTGTTAATTATATTTAATTAGGTAGTTCCCTTTAACAGTGCTCTTAATTTCTTCATGCGGATTCTAGTTACTGTCCTTATTTTATTTTTAAGAACTCTGGTACTTTCTGTACTGTAGATCTACTAGTGACAAATTATGTTCTCGTTGCTGTTGTCATTGTTATTTAATCTAGTAATGACTTATTATTCCTTTTGTTTTCGTTTATTATGAAAAATCATCCATTAATGATCCCATGTATGATTTGAGTTATTTTTTCCTTGCTGCTTTTAAGAGTCTTAATTTTGGGTTTTTGAAAGTTTAATCATGATGTTTAATTCTCTTTCTATTTATCTTACTTGGAGTTCACTGAGCTTCTGGGGTGTGTAAATTAAGTTTTTCATCAAATTTGAGATTTTCATTTATTTTATTCCTTCAAGTATTCTTTCTGCTCTTTCTTTCTCTACTCTCCTAGAATTCTCATTGTGTATATGATGGTACACTTGTGGACCTTTTTCATTTTTATTCTTTTATTGTTTTCCTGTTCCTTAGACCAGATAATAATTGACCTGTTGAGAGTTAAATGTATTGAACTTTTCAAGTTCATTCATTCTTTCTTCAAAAACTCAATTATGTTCAATTCCTCCAGGAAATTTTGTATTTCAGTTATTGCACTTTTAAGTTACAGAATTTCATTTGATTCTCTTTATTATTTCTATCTCTTCATTGACATTCTCCATGTCATGATACACACCATACTTTCAGTTCTTTGGGCATGGCTTTCTTTAGTTCTTTGAATGTATATGCAGTTGATAATTCCAAATTTTTGTTTAATACGTCCAACAGGTGGATTTCCTCAGGGAAATTTCCTACCGAAGATGTATTTTATTACATAAGGGCCACTATTTCCTGATTCTTTGAATGTCTCATAGTTTTTGTTTAAAATTGGACATTTCAAATAATATACTCTTGAACTTAGATTGCCATCTCTCCCAAGGGGTTGCCTTTGTCACAGTTTATTATTGAGTTGTTACTGTTCTTTGTGTGTGTGTGACTTTCCAATAGTAATTCATAATCTTTAAAATCTTGTATTTTTTGTCAATATTGCCAATAAAGTCTCTACTTGTTTAGCTCAGTGGTCACCTAATGACTGGGCAGATATTTCTTTAATGAATTGAAGCAATTTCTTCCAACTTTTCCATGGGGTTCTGTGTGTATTTTATGGGGATCCTTCAATGATCTGGCAGTTTACACCTCTTGTTAAGTTTTACTTCCTTATTTTACAAGCTCATATGATCAGCCAGAGCTGAGACATTAAGGGATCTTTCCTGGTCATGCACATAGCTCTGCATGTCAATGTGCCCCTCTAGGTTCTCAGAAGTATATTGGAGTTTTCCAAAGCCCCTTATTAATATCTTATTCATCAGACTTTTCCTCCACATTTCCTTAGTTTCTTATTAGCCTTAACTGGTATCACCAACTCGGGTAGCTGGAATCTTAAACAATTACTGCTAATTGTTTTCAATAAATACCTTAGGGCAGAGTTTTGCCAATGAACAATGTCTAAGTAATGTCAAATAATGAGAAGCACTACAGATGCACTTTTTCAGGGGATTGCCAAATAAATCAAATAATTACAATTTTCTGGCCAAAGAGCTTTTAGAGGTGCTCCAAGCCCAGTCTACACTCTTCAGTGGCTTCTGGTCCGCTGTTTTTCACAGCTATCATTTTTTTTCTAGGTGACTCATTTTCAAGGTGATAATGAATCTCTGGAGTGGGTGATTGAAATAGGGCAAGTTAAAATGCCACGAAGCTCTTTATTCTTACCAAGATTCATCTGTTTATTTTATTTTTAATAAATGCTCTACAGTTACTACAAACTTTTGGTTAATTTCCAGAGTTCTGAAAAATTAATTCTGACAATGTTGACTGTTTTCTCATTGCTTTTTCAGAGAAGTGCAATTTCAGAAAACCTTTCTGTGTCACTCTGGAAGTTCAATCCACATTGACAGTTGATCTCTTAAAATACCTAAGGTACAATGATTTTCAAAATATATGTGGTCAATAATATCAACTCATTTGTATTGCAATGTTTATGGACATAGATTAGATTTCAATCTACTTTTTTTGGACTCTTTTATTTTACTTTCTTCATCTACATTATGGATCCCCAATAATAACAACCTATATCTCTTTGTGGTTTGGGTTATTGATTTATTATGTATTCCATTACAGAGCTTGGTAAATAAAAACAGAAAATTTTTAATTGCCAATCTATATTAAACTGTTCGCTTTTAAAATCTTAAGTACCTCTAAAATCTTGATGTAATATAATCTTGTTTGATAATAATGTCTTGTGTCATACCTTTAAGTTAATTTAAAGAAAATAAGATTCTGATATATGTTAATATCATGTTTGTATCTCTTTTCTAATATAAAATTATTTAGTGAATGGTAATATGTTAGCGAATGTCTTGATACCTTTATAAAATTGAAGGAGACATGAATGTTAAAGTAAAGAAACTCATCTGGGGCATTGTTAGGCATAATTTTAACAGTTAATTCTAAAACAAATGCAAAAGACTAAATAATATTTGCAGCTTCAGAACAGTTCCATGGTACTTGTTTCATCAACTTATAATTTTTAGGTTGAAAGAGTTTATTTTTCTATTTTCTAATACTTGCATATATTTATATTTTGTTTTTATTAATTTACTTTTAATTATAGTTGACATACAATAATATGTACAACATACTGATTATACATTTATATATCATACAAAGTGATCACCCTAAGTCTAGTATACATCTGGCATCATATATAGTTATTACAATATTATTGACCATATTTCTTGTGCTGTACCTTACATTCTCATGACTATTTTTATAATTGGAAATTTATATATTCTTAATCTCTTTCACCTTTTTCACTCAGCCTCCAACACACTTCCCATTTGGCCACCATTACATTGATTATTTTAATTTTTTCTATTATTTCTTTATTATGAGAAGATAACACAGTATCTGGTTATTATACTCTGTATTTTAAGTTAATTTGCATTTTTGGAAAATGTTTTCAATTATATCTTTTTTCTTAAAATTCTGATTTTCAAAATGATTTTTGTTATATGAATTACATAAAATTTAATTACATTTCTTCTATAGGTAAAGGTGGCTTTTGGCAAGAAGGAATAAAGAATCAAAATAGCTCCCCTTGACAGCTACTTATTTTGGAGGCAGTTAATCTATTTGTTTTACCTAAAAGATGTTAATTTAAATTTTATAGCTTATCATATTAAAAATAAATATTCTAAAACCAACATAGATGGGTAAATGAACTTCAATATCTCTGTGGAGAAAATAGAAGACTTGAAAAATAAATTATGAAAAAGAAGGGGAAAAAATCTAATATAAATAAAATGGTTCAGAATCCTCAGTGATTCTCAGATGGTTAGAAGCCCTTTTAAAGGTAGAGGCACATGTTGTTCAGGTATCTTTTTTACCATATATTCCTTTTCTTAATCCAATTAATAGTTTGAAATGATCTCAGCTAAAACAAGCAGTATGTAAATTACACGCACACACAAATTGACTTTAATCCCCTCCATACACACTTTATTTCTAGCTGCTTCAGTTTCTTTTATAGTATGATGAAGGACCTGTACTAAGAAGTAGGTATCCTTGCCCTGTCCTTGTTTTTCTTCTCCATTATCTAAAGGGCCAGTGCTCTGGACAGTTTGTAGTAAAAGGAAAAGAACTTTGGAATTTTAGAAAACCTTTGGTTCAAGATGCCAAAAAGAGTCAAAAATTGTGAAAAGCAGGATATATAAGAAGCAGATCTTTTATTTCCAGTGCAGAGGCATATCCTTCATCCCAAATACCTACCCAGTTTTTTAAATATTAACTTCTCCTATATGAGACCTCAAGTGCCATAAAAATTTTTTAACCTTACCAGTTTTTCTTTTCTGAAAGGCAAACTTCAGCACATTGTGAATTCTTTAGTGGGGATTTTTTACAGACACTTACAGAGCATACAAAATGGTTTATCCACTTTATTATATACTCAATCCTTACCTTCAAACCACAGAATGTTTTGTCTCTAGATTAATCATCTAAGGCAGGAATTTTATCCAAAAATTATAATGAGAAAATGAAGATTTGTAGAGATTATCTAGAAGGTGGCATTACTGAAAGTCAATTCTTCAATTTCTTATTTGAGTCTTACTAAATCATAATATATGTGGAAAGATATTTTATGGCAGCATACAGTCTCTGAGACCCTGGGGGTTGGGGCAGGAAAAGGTTTGAGGGAAGAAGCATACAATGACAGAGTCTATTTAAAAGATTTCCAGAAGGGTGCTTCAAAATGGCGTAGACGATAGAGGCTCTATCGTCAAAATGGCGTAGACGATAGAGGCTCCAGCAACCAAATCAAAGTTGTGACGGAAACAAGGAGCAGCAACAAAGAAAACTCACCTGGGATTTAGATGAACAAGCCATACAACTAGAGAGAAATCCAAGAAAGCACCCTGCAATGGCAGAAGGTAGGACAGGGCAAGGACGCGGGACGACTAGTTCCAGAGCAGCTGAGTGAGAAGGAGACTGAGGCGGTGACAGCGGCAGTGGCAAAAGCCTATTAAAGGGGCCATGTCCACGAGTGAATTTTCATAGGATGAGCCTGCTCACTCTGAGCACCAGTGCCAACTCGGCTGCGTGCAGGGGGCATGAGGGTTTTACAGTGAGATATTGTCAGAGAGAGGGTCAAAGCGAGACTCCCTTGGTATCCATTGTTCTCTGATGAGCCCTCCCCACTCCCAGTGTGTGGACATCATCAAACTGGATAACAGAGGTCGCTCTACCCAGAAGATTCCCTGAAACCCTTCCTCCCCTAACCCGGGCCCCACCCAAGACACATCCAGGTATATACTCAGTGAGTCATATGCGCCTTGCTGAGCAGTACCTAGACTCACATTGGAGGCAGCTGGCTTCGGTTTCTGGTGTGGCCTTTTGATGCAACTATAAGCACAGTCTCTGTGGATTGCTTACTGAATCTTGACAGGTGGCTCCAGAGGGGTAGAGGCTTGTGCTAAATTTGGACTGCAGCTGAACCCCTCTCAGGACTGTGCCACTGGACATCTACATCACAAATCTGCACTAATAAGACCAGGAGAGTTAAGAGCTTTCCTTAGTACATAGACACAGAAAGACAGCCAACATGAGAAGACAAAGAAGCTGAAACCATATGAGAGAACAGAATAGAGGTCTAGATAAAATAGAGTCAAGTAATTTAACAGATGAGGAGTTCAAAACACTGTTTATAAAGATACTCAATGAACTTTTGGGAAATGTAGAGAACTCCAACAAAGAGATAAAAAAAAAAAAACATAAAAATAGAACTGGAAATTATAAAAGGGAACTAGTCTGAAATGGAGAACACATTATCTGAGATGAGAAGTATATTAAATGGAATAAACAAAGTGAATAAGGAAGAGGATCAAATGACCTATACAGTGGATGGGAAAGTCAAGGATACTCAATCAGTGTGGCAAGAAAAAATAAGCCAAGACTATAAAGATTATTTAAGGAGAATATGGGACACTATTAAGACTCCAAATACTCGTCTGATCGGCGTAAGTGAAGAAAATCAAGATGTTGAACAGCCGTTTGAAGATATAATGATGGAAAACTTTCCTAACCCAGTTAAGGAAATGGACATAAAACCCCGGAAGCTCAGAGGATTCCAAAAATCAGGGATCCAAAGAGGCCCACACCAAGACACATCATAATTAAAATGCCAAATGTTAAATGCAAAGAAGAAAATTTAAAAGCAGAAAGAGAAAAACAAAAAATTATATATAAGGTAACACCCATGTGACTGGCAGTTGATTTCTCAAGAGAGACTATGCAAGACAGAAGGGTCTGGCAAAAAAAAAAAATTCAAAAGAATGAAGACTCAGGATATACAACCAAGAATAATTTATCCAGCAAAGTTATCATTTAGAGTTGAGGGACTTCTTTAAGAAGAAAAAACACCTATCAAAATCAGGAATAAAGAATGGTAACAACTACATTCTTATCAATAAGTACCTTAAAAGGAAAAGAATTAAGTGCTCCAACCAAGGGATGGAGTAGCTAAAAGGATAAGAAAACAAGACCCCTACATATGAAAAGGAAGGGGATGGAAAAAGATATTGCTGTGATGAACCTAAGAGGTATTTAAGTCAGACAGAGAAAGATAAACACTATATGATTTCACTTATATGCGGAATTTAAGGAATAAAAAGAACAAACTAATCAAAAACAGATTCATAAATATAGTGAACAATTTGGTGATGGACAAAGGGGGCGGTTGGAGGGTTGAGAGAATGGGATGAAGGGTTAAAGAAGTACAAATTAGCCGACGGATGGTCACAGGGATGGGAAGCATGGCATAAGGAATGCAATACATTAATACATTGGCTAGGTGGAGGGTCAGGGGAGGGAGGGAGCAATTGGGGGTATCATTTTACTAACTATATAGATGTCTAACCAATATACTGTATACTTGAAACTAATTAAAATTTTTAAAAAATTAAAAAATTAAAATAAAAGTTTTCCAAACTATGCACTGATCTAAATAGATAAGCAATTTTCCTTTCCTTCTCTTATTGTACTGTACCAAAAATACTACCTTGGCTCCCAGATCTCAAATCCAGTAATTTAGAATTAATATGCTGTATACATGAGTTTAGGAAATACATGTATATATTTTTTTCTTTAACTAAGAAATTTAGTTATGGACAACTATGAGAATATGTTAGTAATCTTTGATTGTCTATAATAACAACATATATAAATTACTTTTTAAAAGTTTAAAGTAGCAGTAAAATGAGATTTTATTGTAAATTGTCAAATAAGATTTTATTGTGAATTGTCAAATAAGTACAATATTGCTCAAGATTTCAGTTAGGAACCATTCTTCTGTTCTAGGAAAATTCAGAGAAGTTTAATGAGGCTTTGGAAAATAGATGGAAAACTTATTAAGCTTTCTGAGTCATGAAGTGAAAATTTGAGTTTCTGCTTTCAAAGAAAAAGTATAGCAGGCTTTTGTATTATAATATTATTCTCATATAGTTGTAAGACAGCATCAGCAACAAAAAATTAAATTCCTTCAAGTTCCACATAAAACTACATGCCTTTTTTCAGTATTTCTGAAACTTCTTTTTACAACGAAAAGTTAAATATAATTTAGAATGTTTAATCTTGTAGTAAATATAGTAACTCAGACAATCATGTCCCCCAAACAAACCATATTTTTTTGTTAAATAACCTCTGGTTATAATGTATTTGCCTTGTAACTGGGAATGTACATATATATTATTAAATTAAGACATGTTTTATCAAAAATATTTGCTTATCACATGTGGCAAGATCTGAGTTCACGCTCTAAAACAGTTTATCACTTTTTCAATTATTTTCAAAAGAAAAAAAAAATTTTAACAGCTTCCATATTTAACCCCCTTTTTTGACCCATATTTCAAATGTGGCTCACTTTTCATTTCATTTCATAGAACTTTATTTTATATCTTTGACATGTAAAAATGTATACATTTAAAATGTATGAATTGATGTTTTGGTATATGTATACATTGTGAAAAGAGCACAACGATCAAGCTAATTAACATATTCTCACCTCTACATAGCTACTATGTACATGTAGATTTTATTATAAAATCTATCCTTATTGCAAATTTCAAGTATAAAATACAATAGTGTTAACTATCATCATCA
This sequence comes from Pteropus alecto, assembly GCF_000325575.1. NCBI lineage: Eukaryota > Metazoa > Chordata > Mammalia > Chiroptera > Pteropodidae > Pteropus > Pteropus alecto. The sequence goes on along the minus strand of NW_006432491.1, from coordinate 2,193,080 downwards.
CATTATACATTAGATTCCTATTTACTTGCATAAATGAAACTTTGTACCCTAGGATTAACATCACTCCATCACTCCATGCCCCCAGGCCCTGGTGATGATCATTCTACTGTACATCTACATTTGAGTTTGACTATTTTAGTTGCCATGTATAAGTGAGATCATGTAATATTTCTTTTTCTGTGTCTTGATTATTTCACTTATAATAATGCCCTTCAGCTTCATCCTTGTCACAAATAGTAGGATACCCTCTCTTTTAAGGTGAATAATATTCTATTATGTCTGCCAAATATATATCACATTTTATTTATCTCCTCATCTATCAAAGGACATTTAGATTTGTCCCATATATCTTGGCTATTATAAATAATGTTATAATGAACATGGCAATGCAGATATCTCTTCATGATACTAACTTTATTTTATTTGAAAATATACCCAGAGGTGGAATTGATAGATAATTATGATAATTCTGGTCATTCTATTTATTTTTTGAGGAATGTTTATACTGCTTTCCATAATAACTGTACCATTTACAATCCCATCAACAGTGTATAAGGGTTCCCTTTCTCCCCATCCTTGACAACATTGTTATGTTTTGTCTTTTTGATAATAGCCATCTTAATAGGTATCTCATTGTGGTTTTATTTGGATATCTATGATGATTAGTGATGTTGAGTACATTTTTATATATTTGTTAGCTATTAAAATTCCTTCTTTTGAGAAGTCTATTATGCCCTGTGCTAAATTTCGAAATTGAGTTATTTTGTATTTTTGGTATTAAATTGTATGAGTTCTTTATATACTTTAGATGTTAACCCATTATTGAATATACGGCTTACAAATTATTTTTTTCTCATTTTATAGTCTATTTTCTTGACTTTTATTTTTGTTTTTTTTTAATATTTATTTGCATTGATTTATTTACTTGTTAGAAGCTTTTTAGTTTGATGTAGTCCCACTTCCCACTTGTCTATTTTGGCTTCTGGTGCCTATGCTTTCAGTGTTGTATCCAAAAAATTATTGTGAAGATCAATGTCAAGGAAGTGTTTTTCCATTTTCTTCTAAGACTTTTATGGTTTGAGCTTTTACATTTAAGTTTTTAGCTCATTTTGAGTTCATTTTTATGTACAGTGTAAGATAGCAACCCAAAATCATTCTTTTGCCTCTAGGCATTACGTTTTCACAGCATCTTTTATTAAAAATATTGTCCTTTCATCGTGTGTTCTTGGAACCCTTTTCAATGATCAGTTTACCATAAATGTATGGGTTTATTTCTGAAATTTCAATTACGTTACACTGGTCTATATGCCTATTTTTATGCTTGTACCATATTGTTTTAATTACTTTAGCTTTGTAATATAATTTGAAATTAGGAAGTGTGATGTTTCTAGGTTTTTTCTTTTTGAACAAGAGAAATATTACATGATCTCACTTATATGTGGCATCTAAAATAGTCAAACTCAAATGCAGATGTATAGTAGAATGATGGTTATCAGGGGCTGGGGGGAGTGAAAAATGGAATGATGTTGGTTCTAGGGTACAAAGTATCATTTATACAAATAAGTAGTGATGTAATGTATAATGTGATGATTACTCTGGCTATTTGGGGTCTTTTGTGGTTCTATATAAATATATTTGTTTTAAATTTTTGTAAATATATTATTATAATTTTATAGGTATTGAATCTATAGATTAATTTGGATAATGTGGCTATTTCAAGAATAATTTTTTCTATTTCATCAATATAATATATTTCCATTTATGTCTTTTAAATTTTTCATCAATGTTTTATAGACTTCATTGTACAAGATTTTTACCTCCTTAAGTTAATTCCTCAGTAATAATCTTTTTGTTGCTATTGTAAATGAGATTATTTTCTCAATTTCCTTAGCTCATTGTTAGAGTATAGTGATACAACTGATTTTATATCAATTTTATATCCTGCTACTTTAGTGAATTTGTTAATTAGTTCTAACATATTTGTGTAGAGTCTTTAAGGTTTTCTATGTGTATTATCATGCCATCTGCAAGCAGAAATAACTTTACTCTTTCCTTTCAATTTGGATATATTTATTTTCTTTTCTTGTCTAATTGCTCTGGCTAACACTGTCAGTGCTATGTTGAATACTAATGGCATGCATGGGCATTCTTACCTTGTTCCAGATCTTAGAACAAATTCTTTCATTTTTTTCCCTATTGATTATGATGTTAGCTGTGGGTTTTTGAAATATAGTTTTATTATGTTGAGGTATCTTCCTTCTGCACCTATTTCGTTGAGTTGTTATAAAAAAGAAACTTTGTCAAATGCTTTTGTACATCTAATGAGATAATCATGTGGTTTTTATCTTTTATTCTGTTAATGTCTTATATCATATTAATTGATTTTTATGTTGAACCATCTTGTATTCCAGACATAAATTCTACTTGGGTATGGTGTATGATCTTTTTAACATGCTGTTGAAGTTAATTTGCTAGTATTTCATTGAGGATTTTTACTTTAATATTTACCAGGGTAATTGGCCAGTGGTATTCTTTCTTTCTGTGTCTTTGTCTGGCTTTGGAATCAGGGTGATGCAGGCCTCATAAAACCAATTTGGGAATGTTTCTTCTCTTATTTTTAGAAGAGTTTAAAGTTTTCTCTTATGTTTTGAATATTAGAACTTAACCATTTTGGTCCTAGGCTTTTCTTTGTTGGAAGATTTTTGATTATTGATTCAGTCTCCTTGTTATTTGTCTGTTTAGATTTTTTATTTCTTTTTGATTTAGTTTCCATAGTTTTTATGTCTCTAAGGAATGTATTTATTTCTTCTAGATTACCCAACATGTTGATATATCTGTTGTCAATAGTCCCTTATGATATTTTTTATTTCTGTTATTCATTGTATTTTTTCTACCCAAATAGAATGTTTTATTTTCCACAGAAATATATGTAAAATATAATATTAAATCCATTTAAGACTAGCCAAGACTTGATATTACAATTTAAATACTCAAATATTTTATTCATAAGGTGTTTGGTGAAAGATTTACAATTATATGACCATTGATATTATTAAGCTATATCAATAAAAATACAATCTTTTTCAATAACTATCCCCAAACCAGCAATAAGCAAAATAAAAAGTGAACAGCATCATAAACTACTTAGTAAAACCTTGAAATACCAGGAGAAACTATTTTAATATAAATCTTTTAGACATAATTCCTAGGCTACATATTTGCTTTTCTATATAAAATGAGATCAGAGTGAGAAATACAAAATAAGATTTTGATAAATGAATACTATTTAATATTTTAAGGATGAAAAATGTTCTATTGGATCATAACTAATGGAGATAAAGCAAAGCAAATTCTAGTAAAGCAGGCAGTGGCCTTCTGATCAAACTGTTGTGGGATTACAATTCCTTTCTAAATAGAAACTATTGCAACTCATATTTCAACCAGAACTTAAATTTATTTTATGTTTAAAATTAAGAATAAAAAGTAAAAGTTTAAAAGTTACATTGTGTTAAATTCCTTCAAAGCATGTAAATTCCTTTAGCATTTTTAATCATTTGAGATCTATTATTTTGTTGTATCAGATTTTCAGTAAAAATAAAGTGGAACTCAGGAATGAAATTGTAGAAACCTTTAACTCTACAAAATAGATCTATATAGCTAGGTCTTTACATATGAAAAATTTTTGCTACCCAACTATTGAGCTAAAATAACAAAAATCATGTCCATAATAAGTTTTATTGTCAAATTTTTGTTTTATTTATGTCACTAATTCGCTGGGGTTATGGAAAGTTAAAAACTAATAATCAGACTCACTATGACAATTATTTTTCTTATAGAAGTGGCATTATTAGTATTTTAGAAATAAATATAGTTCTACTTTTGGTATGATAGAGCAGATGTATGTTTCCCTATCCTTGCCCCTCACCCCTACTCCTCAGTATAACAAAAAGCCCTGGATATGATCTGCAAAAGAAACAAAAGGACCCTCTGAAAGAAGGTGAGAAGAGGCAAATAGGCTAGGGGTCTGGAAACCTCAAGTCCCACTGAGAAACAATATCATGGTTAGGTCTCTGTTTTTGTTTTTGGTTTTGTTTTTTTTCAGCAACATACATCTCACACAAGATAGTGGGGACTCTGAGGATCCAGAAATACCAATGAGTGCAAAAATGAATAAATGAAAGAACAAAACTAGGAGATATCTACTCTCTCTAGCCATTCAACTTGAAAAGGAGCAGTACAGCCAAGCAGGAAACTTTTATACATTAATTGCTCTACTTTAGCCAAATGCTACAGAAAAATTGTTGACCACTCCTGCAAAGGCTGAGCAAAAAGCCTAGACTTTTACATTTGCCAAGCTGTAATAAAGTCATATCTTAGGCTATTAAAAAAAGTGAAATCATACTGAATGAAAATAGAAATACAATATGTCAAACTTTATAGAATGCAATAAATGCAGTGCTAATAAAAATTATAGAATTAAATATTTATATTAGAAACAATGAAGTTTTAAATCAACAATCTAAAATCTCATCTTGTAAAATGAGAAAAAGAAGAGCAATATAAAACCAAAGTGGGATATTGAGAATTTTCTAACAAAATTAACAGAAAAATAGAGAGAAGTCACCATTGCTGATTTCAGAAATAAAACAAGAATATCATTAAATAATCTTCAGTCTTCAAGGTGACAATAAGGAAATACCATGAAAACGTCTACACACATAAATATGACAACTTACATAAAATTCGCCAAGACCTTGAAAAATAAAAATTACAAGTGATCAGATAAGAATGGATAATTTAAATAGCTATCTATTAAGTAAATTGAATTCATAATTTAAAAATATGACAAAAATAAAATAACCTGGCCAGATGGTTTTACTAAAGAGTTCTACCAAAACTTTAGGGAATAATCAACAATGATTCTACATAATATCTTCCAAAATATAAAGGAGGCGCGATCATGTTCAACTTATATTCTAAAGCCAGTTTTACCTTGATACCAAACAAGTAAAAATAGTACAGACAAAAAAAACAAACAAACAAACAAAACGAAACAAAACAAAATGAAACAAAGCAAAACAGCTTTATAAATCAATATCTCCCATGGATATAAAGGCAAATATACATAATAGATTTTTGACAAATAAATCTAACAATATATGTAAAGAATTACACATCATTATCAAGTAAGATTTATTTCAGGAATGTAAGATTGGTTCAATGTTTGAAGATCAATTAATATAGCCCACCATAATAATAACCTAAACAATAAAATTTACATAGTTATATTAGTTGATATCCAATCATAATGAAAACTTTGAAAAAATTAGAAGTAGAGGGGAAACTAACAGAACCTGAGGGGAAAAAAATGTTATTCAAGCACTTAAGTTAGTAACATACTTAATGGTGAAAGACGAAATGTTTTTCTCTAAAATAAGGAACAAATAAAGAATGTCCAAAACTATTCAATATAGTTTTAAATGTATAGCCACAACAATAGGCATAAAAAATAAAGATAATGTGATTAAAATATTTAAATATATGTACAATTTCTTTTTGATGATCTATGTAGAAAAATGCAAAGAATCCTACAAACAAAAATTGAAACCTAGCACTAATAAGTGTATTTATACAGGTTTCAAAGTATAGTTTCAAATAGTACCGATACAATATACAAAACAAAATTTAAAAATGCCATTTATATTCTCTGAAAAAGAAGAAATGATTTACCTAGACATACACTAACAAAACATGCATAGGATTTGTATGATGAAAATTATCAAAAAGTCCTAAAAAATAGAAAAATAGCTTTTGTTGCTTCAAGAAATCAACATAGTAAAAGTTGTCAATTCTCCTCAAATTGATATGTCTTATGCCATTTCTATCAAAGTGCCAACAAAATTATTTATAGACAAGATAATTCTAACATATATATGGGGAAAAAAGGAACTAGAATAGCTAAAGCAATTATGAAAAATAAGAATAAAGTAGAAATAATTCTTCATTTCAAGTATTATTATATAGATAATTTATTGAAGAATGTATTATATTAATAGAGAGAGATGCACAAATGAAATAAGAAATATTATCCCATAAATATGACCAATTAATTGATTTTGACAAAATTGCAAAAACAATTAAATGGAGAAAGAACAATCTTTAAAATAAATGATGCTGGAGTAATTGCACATCCATAGGCAAAAGAGTGAAAGTTAAAAAGTGAACTTAGAAGTGTCGTATATTTAAATGTAAATAGCAAACCTATAGAACTTTGAAACCTGTGTCTTGCTGAAGAATTCTAGACATGACAACAAAAGCATAATCTACAGAAGAAATAATTGACAAATTATTTAAAGAATGGGAGAAACTCCAGAGAAAGAACTAAAAAAGAGAGGCAAGCAACCTTCCAGAAACAGAGTTCAAATTACTGGTTATAAGGATACTTGAGGAACTTAGTGGAAACTTAAAAAAAGAGATAGCAAGCTTTAAAAAAGGACATAAAAGCCATAAAAAACAACCAATCACAAATGAAAAATACAATAACTGAAATGAAGAATACACTAGCAGTAACCAACAGAAGATTAAATGAAGCAGAGGATCAGATCATCAATTTGGAAGACAAGGTAGCAGACAACATCCAATTGGAACAACACAAATAAAATTAAATAAATAAATAAAAATAAATGAAGATAGTTTAAGGAATTTCTGGGGCAACATCAAGTATAATAACATTTACATCATAGGCATACCAGAAGAAGAAACTAGAGAGCAAGAAATTGAGAACTTATTTGAAGAAATAATGATAGCAAAATTTCTGAATGTAGTGAAGGAAATAGACATAGAAGTCAAGGAAGTGTAGAGAGTCTCAAACAAGATGAACCCAATGAAGCCCACATCAAGACATATCATAATTAAAGTGCCAAAAGTTAAAGACAAAAAGAGAATCTTAAAAGTAGCAAGAGAAAAGCAGTTAGTTATCAGAAGGGAGCCCCCATAAGACTGTCAGCTGACTTCTTAACAGAAACTTTGCAGGAAAGATGGGATTGTCAGGAGATATGCACAGTGATAAAAACCAGGGAACTACAGCCAATACTACTCTACACAGAAAGACTATCATTTAAAATTAAGGAGATATAAAGAGCTTCCCAGACAAGAAAAGCTAAAGGAGTTCACCACCACCAAAACAGTATTATAAGAAATGTCAAAGGGACCTTTTTATGAAGAAGGAGGAGAGAACATTAATAGGAATGATCAAATGGTAATAACTATCAACAATCACTGTAAATGTAAATGGATTAAATGTTCCAATCAAAAGACATAGGGTAGCTGAATGGATAAGAAAACAGGACCCATACATATGCTGTCTACAAGAGACACACTTCAGATTAAAAAATACACACAGACTGAAAGTAAAGAGATAGAAAAAGATACTTAATGCAAATAAAGATAAAAGAAAAGCTAAGGTAGCATTACTTATATTAGACAAAATAGACTAAAAAAACAAATGCTATGATAAGAGACAAAGAGAGACATTACATAATGATAAAGGGATGAATCCTACATTAGAATATAACCCATGTAAACATTTAAGCACCCAACATAGGCACACTTAAGTACATTAAGCAAATATTAACCAACATAAATGAAGAAACCGAAAGTGATATACTCATAGTAGGGGACTTTAACACAACGTTTATATCAAGGGATAGATTCTCCAGACAGAAAATCAATAAGGAAACAGCAGCCTTCAATGACAAATTAGATCAGATGGATTAATTGATATTTTTAGAGCATTTCACCCCCAAACAGCAGAATATACACTCTTTTCAAGTGCACATGGATCATTTTCCAAGATAGACGACATGTTAGGCCATAAAACAGGTTTCAATAAATTTAAAAGTATTGAAATTACACCAAACATCTTCTCTGATCATAATGGCATGAAACTGGAAATCAATTGCAAGAAAAAAAGTGAGTCTAATGGCTATGCCATCCTGAACAAGCCCAATCCCGTTTGACTTCAGAAGCTAAGCAGCCTTGGGCCTGGTTAGTACTTGGATGGGAGACTACCTAGGAAGACCAAGTGCTGTAGGCGTAAAAAATAAAAAAATAAGGGATTGTAAGCTAACAAGATCCTTGCAATCTGTGAGGTCAACCAAGGGTTGCCTCGTCTGAAAAAAAAAAAAAAGTGAAAAACATACACACGAAGAGGCTAAGTAACATGCTTAACAATTAACGATTAATGATTAGATCAAGGAAGAAATCAAAAGATATTCTGAGGCAAATGAAAGTTAAAACAGAACAACCAAAACTAAAAGGGAAATTCAAAGCAATACAGGCTTATCTTAAGAAACAAGAAAATCTCAAATAAATAACCTAACTCTAGACCTAAAAGAACTAGTAGAAGAATAGCAAAA
>NW_006432491.1:2141100-2184648 GCF_000325575.1 Pteropus alecto | reverse complement strand
AAAAAAAGTTCAAAGTGAGTGTGAGGAAGGAAATAATAAAAATCAGAGCAGAGATAAATAAAATAGAGTCTAAAATAAAAGAAAAATAATAATAATAATAAAATAAACAGAAACTAAGAGCTGGTTCTTTGAAAAGAAAATTGATAATCTTTTAACCAGATTCATCAAGAGAAAAAGCGAGAGGACCCAAATAAATAAAATCAGAAATAAAAGGGGAAAAGTGAAAACTGACACTACAAAAATACAAAGGATTATAAGAAAATACTACCAAAAGTTATATGTCAGCAATTGGACAATCTGGAAAAAATGGATAAATTTTTAGAAACATACAATCTTCCAAACCTGAATTAAGAAGAAACAGAAAATCTGAACAGACCAACTACTACTAATAAAATTGAATCATTTATCAAAAAAACTCCCCACAAACAAAAGTCCTGAACCGAATGGCTTCACAGGTGAATTTTACCAAACATCTTAAAAATAAATAACACCTATTCTTAAACTATTTCAAAAAATTTAAAGGTGGTAAGGCTCTTAAGCTCATTTTATGAGGCCATTATTACCCCAATTTCAAAGCCAGACAAAGACATGGAAAAAAAATATAGGTAGATATTTCTGATAAACATAGATGCAAAAATCCTCAACAAAATATTTGCAAACAGAATTCAGCAATACATTTAAAAGATTATACACCATGATGAAGTGAGATTTATTCCTGGGATGCAAAGTTGTTTCAATATCTGCAAATCAATTAATGTAATATACCGCATAAACAAAATGAAAAATAAAAATCAAATGATCATATCAATAGATGCAGAAAAGGTATCTGACAAAATCCAGCGTCCATTTCTGAGTGGAAATAGAGGAAACATACTTCAACATAATAACAGCAAACCTACAGCTAACATCATACTCCATAAAATCATTTTCTTACAATCAAGGACAAGATAAGAATGTCCACTTTCATCACTTCTATTTAACATAGTATTGGAAGTCCTAGCCACAGCAGACAAGATAAAGAAATAAAAGGCATTGAAATTGAAAAAGGAAGAAGTAAAACTGTCATAATTTGCAGATGACATGATACAACATATAGAGAACCCTAAAGATTCCACCAAAAAAATTTAGGACTGATAAATGAATTCAGTAAAGTTATAGAATACAAAATTAATATTCAGCAATCAGTTGCATTTCTATATACAAATAACAAATTATCAAAAATAAAAATTAAGAAATCAACCTCATTTGCATTTACATCAAAAAAGTAAAATATCTAGATATAAATTTAATCAAAGAGGTATAAGACATAAGAAAGAAATTGAAAAAGCTATAAATAAGTGAAAACATAAACTGTGCTTACAGATAAGAATTAACACCATTAAAATGTCTATACTACCCAAAACAACCTAAAGATTCAATGCAATGCCTTGTAAAATATCATGGTATTTATCAGAGAATTAAAGTAGATAATTTTTAAATTTATACAAAGCCACAAAATACCCTAAATAGTGACAGCAATCTTCAGAAAAGAAGAATGAAGTTGGAGGCTATAGTAATCTAAACAGCATGGTAGTGGCACAAAAACAGTCACAGAGATCAATGAAACAAAACTAAAAGCCCAGTAATAAACCCATGCCTATATGGTCAAACAATCTATGACAAAGGAGGCAAGAATATACAATGGACTAAAGGCAGTCTATTCAATAAATGGTGTTGGGAAAACTGGACAGATAACATGCAAAAAAAAATTAAATTGGACCACCTTTTTACTTTATATACAATAATAAATTCAAAATTGATTGAAGACTTAAATGTAACACTGGAAGCTATAAAAATCCTAGAGGAAAACAGGAAGTAAACTCTGTGGTATTGCTCCTAGTAATGTTTTTTTCTGATATGTCACCTTGGGAAAGGGAAACAAACAAACAAAAAAATGGCATTACATCTAAGAGTATTTATATAACAAAAGAAACTATCAACAAAATGGAAAAAAAAAAACAACCTAATAAATGGGAGAAGACATTCACTAATGATATATCTGATAAGGGGTTAATATCTAAAATCTATGAAGAACTTAAGCAACTTAACACCAAAACAATTAGCGATCTTATTTAAAATGGGCACAATAGACATTTCTCCAAAGAGGACATACAGATGGCCAATAAACATATGAAGAGATACTCAACATCACTAATCATCAGAGAAATTCAAATTAAAACCACAGAGATATCACCTCATAATCAATCAATCAACAAACAAGTGTTGGTGAGGATGTTGAGAAAAGGGAATCCTTGTGCATTATTGGTGGGATTGCAAACTAATGCAGCCACTATAAAAAATAGAATGAAGTTTCCTCAAAAATTTAAAAATAAAACTACCTTTTGACCTTCTAGCAATTCCACTTCTAGGTTTTTATTTGAAAAAATTAAAAACACTAATTGGAAAAGATATGCATATCCCTGTGTTCACTGCAGAATTATTTGCATTATCCAAGATATGGAAGCAATCTATTTGATCATTAATAGACAACTAGGTAATAATAAAGTGGTACACATATAAAATGGAATATTACTCAGCCATTAAAAATAATGAAAGCTTACTATTTGTAACAACAGGGATGGACCTGGCAGGTATTATACTAAGTGAAGTAAGTCAGACAGAGGAAGACAAATTCCATATGATCTCACTTATATGTGGAATCTAAAGAACAAAATAAATGAAGAAACAAAACAGAAACAGACTCATAGATGCAGAGAACAAGCTGTTGGTTGCCAGATGGAAGCGGGGTTGGTGATAAGAGTGAAGAAGGTGAAAGGATTAGAAGGTACAAATTAGTAGCTGATGGGTAACTAATAACTAGTAAAGGTAATTAGCTGCATATAATGGACTTATCCTACTACACCAAACTGAAGTCTAAATACTATACTTAGTAGTCATTTCATTGCATTTATCTTTTTTGCTTCTGTTGTCAACTAAGGATTTGCTAGCACATTGAAGAACATTAGAAGAGGAGTAACTTATCAAATGTTATGCTGCTGTCAGCAACTAGTAGTTGAGGTTCCACATTAGCCAAAATATAGAACTGACAATATTAACATCATACACCAATATTGGGATATGAAAGATTGAGAAATCTATCAAAAGGTAAGAATTACAAATTTTAGACAGTAGTAATGCATTTCTTTATAGTAACTCTAAGAATCAGTTTAATGAACAATGGCACCAAGTAAATGATCAATCAGTGGTAATCAGAGGGGAAAAAAGAAAAAGCTATAGCAAGAGATGAACAGAAGGCAGTTCCAGAGATGGGTCTATATTTAGGGAAGAGGCAATGATGTAACATAGATTTGAGAATTATGAGGCAAGTTTAGTAAAAGGAGTAGATGAAGTTACCAAGATATATGTCTAAACTAATGGGAGACAAATGCAAGGCAAGACTATGTGTTAACAATGAAGCTTTACAGATATGCAGTAAGAAAGGAACCAGCGAAAGGACCTACGGCCAGAGTTTTCTCTTCACACAATCTACAGACTAGGAAGGGGTAGAAAGATTAGTCCAGAGACAACCATAAGACACAAATGGGTTATTCTCAGAGAGATTCAGACAGAAGGCTAATGAAAAAAGTTAAGAGAATATCATGAACAGATATATAAGGCAAAAAGGAAATATCTTGTTAAAAGATGAATGAGAGCACTAGAATATCAGATAGCAACATTCCTTGGAAGGCTTTGACTATCAAGCTAATGCTATTACGTTCTAAATTTAATAGGTACTGGAATGTAACAGGTTGTGGTAATTGTAATCCATAGTTGAAAATTAAATCTGGGTTTTCATTTCCATATAATTATTTTTTCACTTTGGTATTTGTTATTTTTCCTTTGCTTCCAGACTGGAATACTAGGTTCATAATTAATTCTAACCCAAATATTGTTATTGTGAATTCCATAGTAGAGTAGTGGAAATAATTCAGACTTTGAATATTGAAAAATATACATATTCATAAAAATAAAAGTAGTAAATCTTTCTGATGAGTTAAAAAAGCATAGTTAATATATTTCAGAATACTGAACATTTCCATCAAGCAAAAAAACCCATCTATTTAATACATAATAACATGAGAAAAACATGAATTATTTAAAAATAATTTTCTTTAGGGATTTCTATTCATATCCAAAAATGACATAAATAAGAAGATTGAGTCAGATTTTATAAGTATTAAAATTATTATTTAGAATGTGAAATCACCAACACAGTGACTTTTTTAGTTCCCAGAATGTCATTTTAACATGATATAGATGCAGTTCATAAGGAATTAAAACTAAGAAATGCAATTAGCTGTAATTTATTTTATTATACATTTCAGTGAAAATTAGCCATTAAAATCTTTAAGTAAATTTATTCTTCTGCCCATGAGGGACATTCCAAATAAACAGAAAAAGAAGGTGTTCTTTTTCTATTTTAGTTCTGCTAAATTTTCTCCCCTTTGCTTCTTAACAGTATTAATGTAGTTAGAGGTGGTTTATGTGATGAACTTGGGTTTACCTTTGCTTCAATCTGTTTAGTATCTGGATTCTGAAACAAAAATTTGATTTTGCTCTTGCCATCATCTGAAGAACCTTTAAGCTGAGAAAATTTGTACCTCCAAAGTACAGACTAAAGGAAAAAAAGAAACATGTGCAAGTCAGTACAATTAACATCTGCTTTAAAACCAAGATATAGTTCTAGCTTGAGAGAAAAGTTAATTATATTAAATTAGTACCATATCCCAATATTAAAAATAAATTAAAATAAATTTATCAAAGGCTAAAATTTAGTATTCAATATATATTTAATTTCTAGATAAGTTTTGTACCCATGAAATAATTATTTCAAAAGTATATATACAAATAAATTGGAACATTTTGTTTTATTTTATCATGAAATAAAGCAAGCTAACTTAAAGCATATGTCTAGAAAGTGAATAAGCAAAAAACACCTATTATTTGTTTCTTGTTTTCCATCACTAGAAGTAATAAGATAATTTAATTTATTTTTTTAATTTTTCAAATTAAATTTATCAGGGTGAAATTGGATAATAAAATTATGTAAGTTTTAAGTGTACAATGCTATCGAACTTCATATGTATACTGCAGTATGTGTTAAATTTCCTTTTGTTGCCATATATTTGACCAACTTTATTTTTTTTTTCAATTACTTTTGGCATTCAATAATAGTTTCGGTTGTACAGCATAGTGATTAGAGATCTATATAATTCACAAAAGGTTCACCCCACTAAACCTAGTACTCCTCAAATATTTATTTATTATATATTTATTGCATATTACATATTTATTGCATATTACATATTCATATTTTTATATTTTACATATTTATTACAACATTGCTTTCTTATGCTACAATTCATATCTCCATGTCTGTTTTGTAACTGTCCATTTGTACTTCTTAATCCCTTTGCCCTTTTTCACCATCCCCTCAATCTCACTCCCATTTTATAGCCCTTAAAATATTCTCTGTATCTATGAGTTTATTTCCATTCTTGTTGTTGTTGTTTATTTTGTTCTTTAGATTCCACATGTACGTGAAATCATGTGATATCTGTCTTTATCTGACTTACTCCATTCAACACAATACCCTTTAGGTCAATCCTGCAATATCATTTCTCATCCCTTCCTTTTAGTCTGTGTGTGTCTTTTAATCTGATGTTAGTCACTTATAGGCAGCATATGTAGGGGGCTTGTTTTCTTTTCCATTCAGCCACCACATATTTTGGTTGCAGCACTTAATTCATTTCCATTTGAGCTACGTGTTGATAGGAATGTAGTTATTACTATTCTTTATTATTGTTTTTAATACATTTTTTTTTCTTCTTAACAAAGTCCCTCCAACATTTTCTGTAACACTTGCTTGGCATTGATAAATTCTTTTTAGCTTATTTTTGTCTGAGAAGCTCTTTATCTGTCCTTCAACTCTAAATGATACTTTTCCTGGATAAAGTATCCTTGTTTGTAGATGCTAATTTTTCATCACATTAAATATTTTGTGCCAAGCCTTTCTGACCTGCATAGTTTCTTTTGAGGAATCAGCTGTCAGTCTTATGGGTGTTCTTTTGTAGGTAACGAATTGCTTTTCTGTTGCTGCTTTTAAGATTCTCTCTTTGTATTTACCTTTTGGCATTATAATGTGTCTTGGTGTGAGCCTCTTTGGGTTCATCATTTTTGGGACTCTTTGAGCTTCATTGGGTTGTATGTCTATTTCCTTCACCAGGTTATGGAAGTTTTCTATCATGATTTCTTCAAATAACTCTTCAGCTTCTTCTTCTCCTTCATACCCCTATGACACAGATAATTTTACATTTAGTTTTGTCCTATAGTCTCCCTAAATTATTATTATTGTCTTGGTTCTTTTTTCTTGCTGTTCTGATTGAGTGTCCTTGGCTTTCCCATCCTCTATATCGGTGATTCAATCCTCTTCTTTATCCACTCTGTTGATTCCCTCTAATATACTCTTCATCTCAGGCAATGTGTTCTTTAATTCAGATTGGTTTCCTTTTATAATTTCCATTTCCATTTTTATGTGTTTTTTTAATCTCTTTGTTAAAGTTCTCACTGAATTTATCTACACTTCCCCTAAGTTCATTGAGCATTTCCATTAGCAGTGTTTTGAACTCTGCATCTGTTATATTGCTTGACTCCATTATTTCTGGCTTTCTGTTCTGTTCTCTCATACGGTTTCTGCTTCTTTGTCTTCTCACGTTGGCTGCCTTTTTGTGTCTGCTTCTAGTACTAAGCCAAGCTCATAAGTCTCCAGTCTTATTTGCATGGCTTTGTGTAGTAGGTGTCCAGTAGCATCGTCCTGAGAAGGGTCCAGATGCAGGCCAAGTTTAGTCTCAATCTTTGCTACTCTGGGGCCACATGTCAAGATTCAGCAAGCAATCACTAGATGCTGTGCTTATAGTTGCCTCAAAAGACCACACTAGAAATTGAGGCCAGCTGCCACCAGTGTGAGTTGTGGAATTGGCTCAGCAAGGAGCACCAGACTCCCAAGGATGCAATTGGATGTGGCTTGGGCAGGGCTGCAAGTTGGGGGATGCACAGTTTCAGGGAATCCTCTGGGCAGAGCTACCTCTGTTATCCAGTTTGATGATGTCAGTTATGGCAGTGTTGTGTCAGCATTCTGGGAGGAGGGAGGCTTCAACAGAGGAGCAGTGAATACCACCAGCATTTCAGCCCATAGAGAACCTTGCCTCCGGTCCTCGCTCCAACAACTCGGAGTTCCTCTGTAAGTCCCTGTTGCTCCCTGTGCAGCTGACCAGGCACTGGTGCTCAGAGTGAGCAAGTCCATCACCGCAAAACTCCGGTTGCAGACTTAGCTCCTTTAAGATGTGTCTGCAGTTGCCGGCTGCTGCTGCCGCAGCCTCTGTCTCACTCAGCCAGTTGAGACTGGGCAGCCTCACATCATCGCCCCCTCTTACCTCCAATTGTTGCAGGGTGATTTCTCATTTTTCTCCCTAGTTATAGTGCTTCTGTTCACCTAGATCCCAGGAGACTCTGCTTGTTCTTGCTCCATGTTTCCATCACAACTTTGATTTGGTCACAAGAAGGATGAACAAAGTCTCTATTTTCAATGCCACTTTTTTCTTCCCCCAACCCTCTCTATTCTTATCCATCTTCCCTTTCCTCACATTCCCTCTAGTAACCACTAATCCACAGTCCAAGTCCATGAGTCTCTGTTTGTCACGTTTATATGTTGCTTTCAGTTTTATATCCCACATGTCAATGAAATCATATGGTTCTCAACTTTTTCTGTCTCACTTATTTTGTTTACCATGATAATCTCAAGATCCATCCATGCAAATGGCAGTGCTTTGTCTTATGGCTGAGTAATAATCCATTGTATAAATGTATCACATCTTCTTTATCCAATCTACTATCAAAAGACACTTTGGTTGTTTCCATGTCTTGGCCACCATGAATAATGCTGCTATGAACATCAGAGTGAATATATCTTTATAGATAAATGTTTTCAAATGTTTTAGATAGATATCCAGAAGAAGGATTGCTAGGTCATGAGGTAATTCTGTTCTTAGTGTTTGAGAAAACTCCATACTGTTTTTCATAGTGGTTATACCAATTTACATTTCTACCAGCAATGTATGGGGGTTCTTTTACCCTCACAACCTCTCCAACACTTATTATTAATTGTGTTGTTGATTATAGCTGTTCTAACAATTG
Source organism: Pteropus alecto (assembly GCF_000325575.1). Lineage (NCBI taxonomy): Eukaryota > Metazoa > Chordata > Mammalia > Chiroptera > Pteropodidae > Pteropus > Pteropus alecto. The sequence goes on along the minus strand of NW_006432491.1, from coordinate 2,176,416 downwards.
TGAGATAGTATTTCATTGTGGTTTGATTTACATTTCTCTAATAGCTAGTAAAGTTGAGCATTTTTGTTGGAAAAATGAGTTTGTATGATGCTACACTAAAGCTTAGAAAAAAATATGTAACTTTTTTGTTTTCAATTTTTTTTATTCTGATGTAGTTCATATACAATAGTATAGTTTCTAATTACATACATGGAATGAGATTAGGAGGATTTTAAAGACCAGAAACCCCTTGTTCCTAATCACTTATTTTTGGTGTCTTCTTGATCATAAGCTGGCCTAAATTCCATTAACAGTAAATTATAATGCATATATTTCAGGAAAGCTAATTCATTTTTTTAAATATACTGAAATAAAAACAAATGCTGATCATAGAGCTATAAGTATTAAAATATAAGCCAAACTTTATATCCTATTCAGAAGCCACATGACTTTGGGAAAGATTCTTCATTGACTTGAGCCTAGTATATTCTAGTATAAATCAACTCACAAATATGTCCACATAGAGGGCAGTCTGTTCTGGGTACCTAAGGTAGGACAAAAAAGGCTAAGCTTCGTTTACAGATGGACAGATTCATCATGTCCTTGAACCAGTTTGTGTACCAACTTGCTTGTTGAAACCTGTCCCCAGCATCTGAGTAGAGTGAAGCTGTTAGGAAGCCTGTCAAAGTGTCAGTGGGAGAAAGGGGAAATTATAGGTGGTATGTATAACAAAGATGCACAGGAAACAAAGGACAAGCGGAAGTTCTGTAGAGTTTATAAATGGCAATCTGAATACTTTTATGATAGAGGTCTTGATTATTATATGATTAAGATAAAAACTATTTTATAGTTTGGTATATTTTAAATTTTGCATTGCATTCTTTCAACAAGTTAAAAATGAAAGTAAGTGGACAAGGTGCAGCTTTGTAAATAAGCATCTTCATGCATCAAGCTTTGTATTGGGTGGCCAGCATTTACATCATACCAGAATATTCTCCTGGTCAGCACAAATGGAACATGTAGAGTCCTTGCTGATAAAATTAAGTGCATTTGGACAAAAGGTGCTAAAGACAGCTTGTTTCTTCAGGTCTCTTGTGGTGAAGTGAGAAGTATTTAATATTTCTGTGTCCTTGAACCAGTTTGTGTACCAACTTGCTTGTTGAAACCTGTCCCCAGCATCTGAGTAGAGTGAAGCTGTTAGGAAGCCTGTCAAAGTGTCAGTGGGAGAAAGGGGAAATTATAGGTGGTATGTATAACAAAGATGCACAGGAAACAAAGGACAAGAGGAAGTTCTGTAGGGTTTATAAATGGCAATCTGAATACTTTTATGATAGAGGTCTTGATTATTATATGATTAAGATAAAAACTATTTTATAGTTTGGTATATTTTAAATTTTGCATTGCATTCTTTCAACAAGTTAAAAATGAAAGTAAGTAAATAATAAAAACCTAACTGAAGATTCTAATATTTTAAAAAGTTGATAATGGGTGTATAATTGAACAAAATCTATTTTTATGTTTACCCATTTACCACGGTAACTACAATATCACTAATCACATAAAAGTAAAATGGTACAAATTAGAAGATATATGAAATATTAGTAGTTATGTTTTTAAATGTGCCCAAAGAGTTGTTGTAATATTTTAGATACATAAATATATTTACAAATTATTCTTTAAGCATACATTTTTATTTAGATCAAATGATTCTCCTTTTAAAACAAACCTGGTTATTCTGAACTTAAAGTTTTTCTTGTTCAGGTATCATAGTGAAGCTTTTGATATTAGTTTGCCTCCATTAGAAGAAAAACTTCATAATTAAATGATGCAATTTGTCTATTGCTATTTCAATTAGAAAATTTGTTAACTCTAATAACTTCTTTCATTTAATTTGTAAAATCAAAATAAAATTTTAGAAATTTTATTAAATCAAAATCAAAATATCTCTACTGTTATGAATACTATCATAACTTCAGTTAAAACTTCATCATTAGATAAGTTATTTGTAATTGCCATGGTTATATGGATATATACTATACATCACATATATAGAGCATGGTGTTGTGGTAAAAATCAATATTTTTCTAAATTAAGAAATGTATGTAGCTAAAGTATACTTGGATTGGTTTTTGTGAATACTCCATTCATAATTGCATCTTAACAGGTTCTAATACTCTACTAAATATTGTACCCAAAATAATTACCCTGCTTATTAAAGCTTAGATAATTAATATAAATGTCTTAGTTTTTCTTTGCTATGCTTAAATGTATGTTCATATTTTAGGGATAATAGCCTTTTAAATATAACGTTTGAACAGAACTATTTTACAGGTCCACCAATATCACAAAAACAATTTATTATCTAATAAATAATTATTTATTATCATATTGTGGATAGTAAATTGCATTATTACTCCATTTATTGACTACAGAGGGGCCTGATATTCAACTAGAATTACAGGGAACTCAGATTAGAGGAGAATGTCCTACTCTCATCTCTTTTCCAGAGACCTGACATCTTTATTTACTTGATGATCAATAATTATAAATGCACAATATATTTCACTTGGTACCTTTTTTTGTTTGTGATTATCCCCACTATATCTGTGATATCCTTCAAAACCAGGTGCCCATTCTACTCCTGATATCGAATATAAAAAAGGTAGTTAACTTAGACCATTTAAAGTACAAGGCAAATGTTAAATACAAGTGAAGTAATAAAATGAAGGCCTTAGGTAAGTAAGGTACAAGTAAAAACATGAATCCATTTTTTAATTAGCATAATATCTCGCTTTCTCATTCTCTCTTCACGTCCACCCCCGACACACACACACACACACACACACACACACACACACAGAGTCTTTTATATTTCTACAAAAAACAAAGCTCTTTCATGCTTCTGGCTTAACAGTTTCTGTTCTCTCCACTTAAAACTTCTTCCCCTAACTAATTTCATAGCTGTTCCATTTTCTCCAATTTTTAGGCCCTACTAGAAATATCAATGCCTCAGACAGCCTTTTCCTGTTAAACTATTAAAAGGTCGTTCTGAAGTTCTCTGTCTCAGTACCTGGCTCATTTCCTTCACAGACTTGACTACAATCAATCTGTGATTGCCCTGCTCTGTCTCTCTCCATTATAAAGAAATCTTGAAGTGAATGTGTAATTGCCCTAAATATCTCATCATTGCATTCCTCGATCCTAACAGAGTAGCTGATATACAGTAAACACACAGTGAACTTAACTTTTGTGAAAGAAATGCATTAAGAGAGAAAAAATACTAAAGAAGAAAAATGTCCCTTTTATTCCCTTTATCCTTAAGCTGTCTTATTGTTGGAGGCATGCAATTGGGAAAGGTGGGGAAAACATATACTAAAATGAGAACTTATAAAGTACTGTGAGATTTCTAACTATCAATAATAATCTTACTTGTTTGAACTTGAATGAAATCAAGTCCAAAAGGAGAAAAAGATCCAAACAAAACTGAAAATAAATAAATTATGGCAATTTATGAAAACTTAATTGAATGTTTTGAAGTCTGAAATTTGACCCAAAGTCTTCAATGTAAATAATCGCAGACTGGAGTTTCATTTTCTCAAGTTTTTCCATGGCTAATTTCTGCTTGATTCTGGAGAAAAAGGATGTCAAACATGTTCAAATACATTTGGTGAAGATCATTCACACAATAAAGTCTGAGGATAGTTTTAGAAAAGAAACTCATTTAACTTTATTTTACCAGGTAGCTTTTTCCATGGTATACATTTCAAGAAATGATAAAAATCTGCACTGTAAAATGAAATATTTAATGAATTTAAGTATAGTAATAATGAATTTAAAATACCTTACTGATTTATTAGAACATTTTTTGTTAGTGACCAGCAGAAATAGTGTTTAAGTCAACATATTCTTTGAATGATTATGAAACGATAAATATAAAATGCATCTGACATTTTTAAGATACATGTAAATATTTTTAAGTGCCTAATATCTGGAAGCAGAAGTAACTATACGTATGAAGAAAGAACAGCACAATAAATCACAATATTTTCAATGTTGTATTTGTAATGCAGTCTTTAAAGATGACCAAGAAAGTAATATGAAAATATACAGTAAAAGTGAATCGACCAAAGTGCTCTCAGAATCAAAAATTTTGAAAAATAATCAATTCTGCAAAAAAAATGATTTGCCTTTGAGCTACTCTTTCTAATAGATATGTTTTATTTAAAACAATGCAAGCAAACAGATAAATGCTAAAAGCCTTGAATGCAATGCCATTTGAGGTTTATAATTTAAGGTCATCATTTCTAAACCAAGGAGTAATCTTTATAGAATATGCTTGCAATAGTGATTAATGCATGTGTAATAGAAGATGGAATAATTGATTATTATCAAGCAGAATATTTTATGTGAAGATAACGAGGTGCATAATATGTAATCTATCATTTATTCCTCACATTGATAGGTGAACACATATACAGATCAATTTAAACATACTTCATTTGCAGCCTGCAAAACATTGTGTGTCTGCTGTTGTCCTTGCATGGGACATTGCTTTGTTATTACAAGGAACATAAAACTGTATGAGGCCCTTTCATACATTTTCTCTCATCTCTGTGAGAGCTATGTATTAGAGAAAGAATTGCCATTTTCCTCATGATATAATTAATAAAACACCATATACGTTCATAATATTCCACAACTAATAAGTGTGAATCCAACCCAAGCCTGTTATTCTCCATTCATATTTCTTTTTTTATCTCAAGCTGCTTCTTTGTTTTTTACAATTATTTTCTTAACTAAACTGGGCATGCTTATAGATGAATTTTATTGCAAATGCCTGAGTCCTTTCTTAAAATAGAGGAAGAACCCAGAGTCCCAGTTAGAACAAGACACGAAACCCAGAAAATTAATTTACTAATTTTTTTCAAGCATAGTATGTTCTGAGTCATAGTTTCCTTTATTTATAATTCTGTTATTATTTTATGCTTTTATTTCTCTTTCTCTCTAGATAAGAAAAAAATATTCCTATGAGCTATTCATTTTTTAAGATTCATTTTTAGATTTGGCTTAAAATTTGGAAATACAAGTGATGCAAAATACTTCACTGGGAAGGAGAAAAAGAAACCTGTCCTTACTCTTTATTTTTGCCATTTATAACAAAAATTTTCAAAACTTGTTATAATCCATCAGAGAGCTGGGATGCAAAGCTAGCTATAACCAACAGACACAGGTTAATGAACAAATTAACCTTTGTAGAGTATGAAGTGATCCTTAGATGCAGACTATTCAAAAATAAAATTGAGTAATTATGTATAAATGAAAAATGAGGTTACACAAATGATAGTGAAAACATTCTTGTTGAACAAAAATAAGCAAAACACACTCTAATGCATCCTTTATTATTTTCCATTTCAGTTCAGTGTTCACATGCTCAATTTTTCATGGCCCACAGAAAAATCCCTCTATAAGAAAAATATTTTCTACATACGAAGATAATTTAAGCAGTATGTAACCTATTTTATAAAAGACAGAAGTAAGATTTTACTACATAGAGGGCAAAAATTCTAAAAGAACAGTCTACGTGGATGACAACATAATACATATAACACATTATAAATTACAACAAAGATGCTTTGAAACCAGGATCTAATTTTATACTCCCCATAATATCAATTGCCTGATATTTGACATTTAACTAACGTTTGCCAAGGAATAGCCAGAAGTATATTTTTTCTTGCAAATAATCTTTTTTATTATATATATTTGTATATATGCATAATTTTCATTTAGAGGTGATGTACACTATTATATTAGTTTCAAGTATACAGTGCAGTGATTAGATATTTATATTCTTATGAAGTAATCATTCCAATAAATCCAGTATCCATCTGAAACCATATATAGTTATTATAATACTACTGACTATATTTCTCATCCATACTCTACATCATGACTATGTTGTAACTACCAATTTGTACCTCTTAATCCCCTCCACCCTTCACTCATTCCTCCAACCCACAATCTAACAACCATCAAAATACTCTCTATATCTATGAGCTTATTTCTATTGTTTGCTCATCCTATTCTCTAGATTCCACATATGACATTTTCCCTTCTCTGTCTGACTTACTCCGCTCAACACAATACGCTCTAGGTAGATCCATGTTGCTGCAGATGGCAAATTTTCATTCTTTATTATAACTTAGTAATATTACATATTTTATATATAAATATATATTTACTTCTTTTTCATCCATTCATACATTGATAAATACCCAGGATACCTCCATATCTTGGCTACTGTAAATAATGCTGCAATGAATATATGGATTCACATTTCCCTTCAGAGGAGTGTTTTGGGTTTCTTCAGATAAATACCCAGAAGTGGAATAACTGGGTCCTTCTTTGTCTCTTGTTATAGCCGTTGATTTAAAGTCCATTTTGTCTGGTATAAGTATTGCTACCCCAGCTTTTTATTTATTTCTATTTTTATGAAACATCTTTTTCCATCCCTTTACTTTCAGTCTCTCTGTGCCTTCCAATCTGAAGTGAGTCTCTTGTAGACAGCATATTTAAAAAATATTTTTTTTTTTCCCCCCTTCCTTCTTCTTAAAAACGTCCCTCTAACTTTACCTGTAATAATGGTTTGGTTATGATGAACCACTTTAGCTTTTTCTTGTCTATAAAACTCTGTATCTAGTCTTTGATTCTAAATGATAGTTTTGCTGGGTAGAGTAATCCTGATTGTAGGTCCTGGCTTTTCATCACTTTGAATACTCCATGCCAATCCCTTCTGGCTGCAAAGTTTCTGTTGAGAAATTAGCTGACTAACTGCTTTTAACTAACTGCTTTTCTCTTGCTGCTTTTAAGATTCTTCCATTGCTTTACCCTTTGGCATTTTAATTATGATGTGTATTGGCATGGGCCTCTTTGGGAGTTCATCTTGTTTGGGACTCTTTGCACTTCCTGGGCTTGTATGTGTATTTTCTTTACCAAGTTAGAGAAGTTTTCTGTCATTATTTCTTGAAATAGGTTTCAATTCTTTGTGCTCTCTCTTCTTCTTCTAGTATCTTTATGTAAATGTTGGTATGCTTGATGTTGTCCCAGAGGCCCCTTAAACTATTCTCATTTTTTTGGATTCTTTTTTCTTATTGCTATTCCGAGTAGGTGTTTTCTCCTACCTTATCTTCTAAATTGCTGATTTTTTCCTCTGCTTCATATCATCTACTGTTGATTCCTCCTAAGATATTCTTTATTTTAGTTATTGTATTCTTCATTTATGACTGGTTCTTTTTTAAGTTTTCTATCACCATTTTTATGTTTGTTATCTCTTTGTTAAAGTTCTTACTGAGTTCATCTACTCTTCCCCCAAGTTCATTGAGTATCCTTAAAACGAGTTTTTTGAACTCTGCTTCTAGTAAATTGCTTGTCTCCATTTTGTTTAGTGCTTTTTCTGGAGTTTTATTCTCTTTTTTCATTCAGGACATGTTTCTTTGTCTTCCAATTTTGTCTGCTCTCTTCTGTTTGTTCTTATGTATTAGGTAAGGTTTGTATGTCTCTCAGTCTTAGCAGAGTAGAATTATGTAGTATACATGCTATGGGGCCCAGTGTCACAGTCTTTCCTGGTCACCCAAGTTGAGTGCTCCAAGTATGTTCTTTGTATAGGTCGTGTGTACTCTCTTGATGTAGTTGAGGCTTGGTTGCTGCTTTCTGGTAAATGAGAGGGATTGACCCTCTGGCTAACTTGTTGCGATGATTGGCCATGACCAGTGGAGAAGTAGTTATGCAGAGGCTGATCCTACAGAGCTGGATTTACTATAGCAGGATTCTGGTGCCTGCCCTGTCTGCCCTTTGGGTGTGTAGCTCTCTGATGTGACCCTGGATGGTTATCCAGCTCAGATCAAAGCTGGCCACTGGGCATGCAGGCTGGAGCCTTCTGGAAGGGGTTCTGCCACAGGCCAAGTTTAGCTTCAGCCTGTGCCCTACCTAGAGCCACCTGGCATGAGCCATCAAGAAATCTGCGGATGGCCACCACCTATGCTGGGATTGGATGTTCCTCAAAAAGCCAGGCTGCAAAATGAGGCAGACTGCCACTAATGATGAGCTTTAGGTTGCTCAGCAAGAAGTATGGGATCATGCTGAAGTCATATACTGCTTGTTTAGATTTTGTTAACCGTGGAGAGATTTTAGGAGAGTCTGTAGCAGAAGCCAAGTGAGGCTATTTATATGGAAACATCCACTGGAAGCAGCTTGGGTGGGCCTGCAAGTTGGAGTCATAGAGAATCACCAAGGTGGGTTAACCAGTCTTAGCTAGGTTGATAGAGACTCAGATATGGTGCTCACCTGAGTCTGCAAGCCTGGGAAGAGTAGGGCTCAACAAAGGAACAATGGGACTTCTGTCTGGGAGAAAGCCGTCCATCCAGCCCTCTCTCTGAAACCAAACAACTCAGTCCCTTCCCCTCTCCCCATGTCGCTAGTACCCCTCGAGCTGCTGCTCCAGAGCTGGAGCTCAGAGCAAGTAAGTCCATCACCTAGTAAGACCGCAAGCGAGCCCCTTAAGAGGAATGTCTGCAGCTACCTCAGCCCTCCGTCACACTCTACAACAACTTCCGCTGGTTCTCACAGCCAGAACTGGGGATTTCTCTTCCTAGCACTGGAACTTTGGGCTGGGGAGCCCAGTGTGGGGCCGGGACCCCTCACTCCTCAGGGGTGACCTCTGCAATGAGATATCCCTCCCAATTCTTAACCGCTACATGTAGTTGCGGGACCTGCCTAGTTCATGTCTTTGCTCCTCCTACCAGTCTCAAGGTGGCCTCTTCTGTTTGTCCCCAGCTGTAAGACTTCTATTCAGCCAGACTTCAGGAAGCTCCCAATGATGGCTATTTTGTAGTTTAGTTGTAATTTTGATGTGGTTGTGAGAGGAGGCAAGCACAGCATTTACCTCGTCAACCATCTTGACTGTCACAAATTACCTTTATGGATTTTCTAGTTAAGTAGTAAATCAAACTTTCCCACACAATCCTATTTCTATTTTGTATCATCCTTCAACTTTGGCAAAAAGCCCATGCACACATATCCTCTCTTGCCTTCTAACCACCCAAATATTAATGTGCTAAAAGTTGCTCCTTTTCCTTCTTTCTTATGTGGGTGTTCCAGGGGTCATATTTAATAGAAAATCATGAGAAATATTTTCTTTAAAACTATTTTTTCTTTACACATCTTTATACTTCTCATTATTCTTCATTCATATGAAATTATCCTAATTAAATGCCCTTGTGCTTAAGTAATTACATTTTTACTAAAATTAGTACTTAAACTACATACTAATTTTATAAATTTTATAAATTTAACTTGTGATAATGCATAAAGGGATAAAATATAAATACCAAAAGATCACAAAGTAGATGAAAGCTTATGTCTTTTACTATTTTCTTAAATGGTATTATATTCATTAACATAGTTGCCACTAGTCACTGTGCTTTACTGTGGACAAATTGGTTATAGTTCATATCTCTACCAGACTCAATTGTAATACCTTACATACTATGATAAGTGCTATGCTAAAGTATGCTTACAATTATCTGCTGTCAAAAGGATATCTAAATCAGATTGGTGAAAGAAGACTTTTTGGATGAAGATTTGCACTCAAGGATAAAAGTAAGTCATAGGAATGTTATATGTAAAAGCATGGAGTATGGCAGAACCACTGAATACATGGAGAAATGCAGGAGATGATGCTAAATTGCAGGCAGAGACCAGAACATTAAGAGGCTCCTATGTTATACTAATAGATATTGTCTTAAAGGTAGTAGGAGGCCAGTAAGATAATTTAATGAGAGAGACTGATGACATAGCTGAGTTTACACTTTAGAAATATCTTTCACCTGGTAATGATGTGAAAGCTGGGACACAGAGGGATGTAGTTACTATGTCCTCATAATGCATTTGCTTCTCACTAGGCCCAGATCTGTCTTTTCCATTAGACTGTAGACTTCTTAAGGAAAGAAACTGTTTATCTATTTTTCTATTCCTAGTATTTATCAATGGTCATGGCACATAAATGTTACATAAAAAGAGTGTGTTCGATAAATAATTATAGAAAGTCTGTTTGGATGATATTGCAGTAATCCAAATGAGAAGGGAGTACTCAAGTTACTTAGGGTACATCTTCTAGATTTATTTAAAGGAAGTTGTTGAGAAAGAGGTATAAATATAAAACACAATTCAGATTCCTTTCAATATCTGAGATAGAAATGCAGAGGAGTCAGATAGAAATGGACAACAAGGTCAGTGTCAGACACATCTTTACTTAACATGTAGCCTTAAAAATCAAGATGACATCTTATTTGTAGTTAACAGAACAGAAATCTGGAGTTAACAGAAATTTAGGCAACTTATCAGGGTAGTTGTCTAAATTAAAAACTGAATGAAATTGCCCAATTAAGCTCAGGGTTTCTCCATCAAACATATTTTATTTAAATCTATCCCTTCCCCCCAAATTGACTCTGCATATAGGGATATATTTACATATATTTACATATACATCAAATATATAGAATATTCAAAGAGGAGTATACAGATTTTCACTCTAAAAATTTATTTAGAATATATAAAAAATAAAAGCAGAATAAATGTTTCTAAAAGTTAGACCTTGTGGATTATTTTGTAATAGATTAAAATCATCAATCTGGTGGGTTGATGTACACAGAGTACTTATTTTAATCATATCTATGTAAAATTTTTCAAAAGAATAACCAAAATAGTTGTGGGAAAGTAAGCACTAACATTTCCACATACTATTAGATATGGTATGATATTTATTATTCTTAACATACTAAATTTATTTTGAGAAACTTTGTATGTTGTCTGCATAATAAATACTGGCAAGAAAAATATATACATTTATCAGACATTTATTGTTTTGTTTTTGTTTTGTTTATAAAATTCAGCCACTCTTATGATTTATATTATCAATTCTCTATATTAATAAACTCTTTTCTAGTTATTTCTTTTTAACAGATATATACACAGTCGCTAGCTCAATGGATAGTAACAGCTCCAGAGGGGAAAAAAAAAATGAGTTCACTGGTAGTCACATCTAAGTTGATATATCTGTGCAATGTAATAAGCCATTACTATTTCATTCTCCTCCAGGTTGTCCACAGGCTGCTCCAGTGACAGAAATTAAATACTTTATTTAAAAACTGCTAAATTAATGCATACATTTCTGCATATGTTTATTTTGAGGCAGTACTATTCTTCACATTTACTAATTTGATTTCTATATGCTCTAGGGTATGAGTAGTATGCTGTCATGCCCTCTAGAACACCAACATTTAAAAAGTGCTGGATACATCTTAAGGATTCTGTCCACATGTGTATCAAGTAGATAAAATTAGAACAAAACATGCTTTAATTTTTATGTAACCATTATCTCTTTTGGATTTTTGTATTTAAAAATAACTTCTTCTGAGCTCATTCCATGGAGTGAGGCAATTTTCTTGCAGTAAGATCAGCTCCTTGTTTTGCCCAGGACTCTTGGTTAATGCCTGTCATCCTGAAGATATTATTTTTAGCTCTCCCATTCACACTTCAATTGTCACTACTTCAGTGATGAATAGTATATTTATTATAATGCATATAGACTCTTTTCTATCTCTCCCAATTATCAGATTGCCTTAAAGTTAGATACTTCCAATAACAGTCAGAAAATGGAAGGATAGTGATTATTACTTCTGAAGACCTTCGATTTTTCCTGCATGTCAAGCTTGTACTGACTGGAATCTATTTCCTACTTAATGGCTATTCCTAGATTGTATCATAACAATTGCTTGGATTCTGCTGACTAATCCCTCCTTCCCAGTGTTCCCAGAGAGGAGGACATAGATGGGCATGTTGTGTAGGCCATCCACATCATGATTTTCTCTCTTACACACTGAGAGCCAAAACAGAACTCTGACAACAGTTTTGAATTATGCTGGCCTTAAAAAGAAACTCAGGACATATTCAGGAACTCAGAAATGTGTTCATATTAATTTTATTTGTTTCCTTCTCATCTACTACTATGAGATTCTTTTACCTTCATGTAATAGAGTTTGATAACAACTCTGGCAATAATATGTCTTTTTTTAAAAATCAGACTAACTTTTTTTCTAATCAGTTACTTATGAAATTAATTAATTAATATCTAAATTAGTATATTTATTTAATTGATTTAATACTCATGAGCCTATCCTGATTTAAATAAGTATTTATTTTTTCAAAAGAAAGACTTTAGTCAGAGGGAAAATATATGGCAGGCTCACTTGAGAGTCATCAAAAGAGCTGCTGCCAGCTGAAATTCCATATTTAGAAAAGTATTCTTTTGGCGTTACTCAAAGACAATGCACTGGACTGTTAAATCTGACCAACATATGCATGCTATTTAATTTTACAATGACAATATAAAAAGAAATATTGATCATCCTTAACTAATGTGAGATTTTGTATGACAATTTTGATCTTAAGTTCTCTAAACACCAACCCGCATCTACTTGGCTGTGACCAGCTGGACTGCATCATTAGACTCCTATTTTTTCCCAAGATCAAAAAACTCCCAATATCTGTACACTCTGCCTTTCTCACATAGTTATATTGCTTTTTTGTTTTATAAGCATTTGTTTCTAAAATTCTATACAAGGCTTAATTTCTGGGTAAAATATGTTTCCCAGTAAAGAGTTATTCATTAATACTTAAAATTAATGAGAAGGAATATATCAGTTTATTTCTTTTCCATGCTTTGATAAAGGAGAAAGTGGGATGGATCTAAGAAATTGATATCCTTATAGAAAAGAAAAGAATGTCTTCCATGGGGACCAGTTGCAAGTCAGAAACTTCAGTAGTGACTACAGTACTGGAAGATTAGCGATGAGTAGTGGGTCAGTTGAGCTATTCTGCAGGTATGACTGCCTGAGAAAGTGTCCTTCATTATTAAATATACATCAGTCCTAGAGACATAATCTTTGTGGAAAGGGCATTCAATCAGACAGTATAAGACCCTATTAGGTTACGTGTTTATACGAATTATACTTCCTGGCTAGAAAAGTCAAACCCCCAAATTCCTCCATTATATAATTCTAACAAGTTACCTATAAAACTCAAAATATGTTTTCCACATTTTGATATTGGAGATGTTGATACCAAAAAATAGTAAAGCATCATTTTATTTAAAAACATATTTTGGGAGGAGGAAAATTTTCCCTCTATATGAAAATATGAGGTCATAGCTTTAGTAAAAAAGAATATATCTATAGTATAATATAAAGAGCATATATACACTTTAAATAATTATAGTGTTTTGTGGCAACACATTTGTTTTATTAAAATTTTAAACTTTTGTTTTTCTATAAACAGATTAAATCATAATTTAAATTTTGTTAACGAAAATGAGAACCTTAAATTTGACATATGATAACCAATTAAAATGTTGATGGGCATTCAAGGTTATTTCAATTATTCTTAAATTAGAATGACTGCAGCACATTTCTCAGAGCTGACCTGAACACATTACCTTTGTCGCGGCATCAAAGCAGATAAATCCTGCGCTAAAGTCAATTGTGAGTCCCATTAGATGACTTTCTAGCACACATGCATATGTCTTGCACTAAACAGAACAGAAAACACTGTTACTTTTCATGTAATTGACCCAATAGCCAACATTTATCAAAGACACTGTGAAAGCTCCTATAATAAGTTCTTTATATAATAGCTAACTTAATATTATAGTAACTGTATAAGGAAGATAATATTATCAACATCCTAATGTTAATAAAACAGAAGCCAAGTGATTTTTGACCTGCCAAGATAAATGCAGTGTCAAGCTTCCAATCCTGCTCAGTCAGCCCTTATCTTTATCTTGTGCCACACTGGCTCCCTTGCTATATAGGAAATAAAATCTGTATTAAAAAATTTATATGTAGATAAGATTTTGTTCAATTGCTAGGTCTTCTAGTTAAATATCACTTCATTTTCATTAAATCAAAAGTGAATTATTAAAGATTAAGGTATTACTTAAATTCTTGGCATATGAGTTCATGAATATTATTAAAAGAGAACTCTCAGGCACACAAACACAGATTCTCAAACCAAGGCAAAAAATACAAGAAACATCTTAACCTTAAGAGTTCTATATGTTTATCCATGTGGAACAAGCTATTTCCCAAAGACACTTACCACTTGCCTATTATTTGTATAAACTTATTGATTCTTCAGAAATCAACTATTAAATGACTTTTCACATTAAGACAAATTAATTTATAACGTTACTTATATAAAATTTTTGGAATGACTAATAAAATTTAGATACTGAAATATAAGAATAACAGATATAAGATAAAAACATGAGCTTATATGAAATATGATGTATTTTTATGTCCATAGGCTAGTTTTATTTGCATTTAGTTGCAAACTGTAGTGAGATATTCAAATAAAGAAAAATGCTTTTAATTAACACACAAAGAGAAAGAGAAAGAGGAAGAGGAAGAGAGAAATCTATCTTAAGCAAATTTTCAATACTAATCCTTATGTCGTATTTGTTTTTGTAATACTATATATAAAAGTACAGTAAATGAATCACATTCTCGCTATAATTATGGATAGATGCATTAAGTTGCCTTTATCAAAAAGCTATATTTTATATTCATATATTTAAACCCAATTTACATAAGAAAGTTATAACCATGCCAAATTATTCATTTGGAATTGAGTTTTGTTTTGTTTTGTTTTTTTTAAAGCAGGTTAGCAAACAAACTTAATAGGATTTATAAGTTAATTTTAGGGTGGAATTTTATTTAATACATAGGCGTCTTCCATGTTTGCATCTACCCATTACTATTTAGTCAAAACTATTCTCAACATTAGAGAATGTTCAAGGCGATCTCATATCCTCCAATTTAGACATAGTTATTTGCTACTTTCAAGTACTATCATTTAAAAAAGTATGTCAGTTGCAAATGTTAAATATTATGTTAAAATTTATTTTTTAAGTTCAGAATTACAAATTAAATTACATGGTCTTGATAATCATTAAATTGAAACAGATAGATATGCTTTAAATTGAGATATATCGAAGTTTAATTCTATAATATCTAATCTTAATCATATACAATGATTATATATCTTTTATATTGAAATATTTGATATATTGTTTATTTTGTATTTTCATTTTATAATAAAAAAATAAATTAGAGTTAGACAAAAAGTAAAATCTTACTGTTGTTAGAGAAGTTCAAACTAGAAACACTTTGACAGATTTTTGCACATTTATATATAACACATTTAAAGATATATTACATATAAAATACATGTTAATATGCCCTCTTAGATGATAGTTAAATGTCTATAGCTTGATAAAATGCATATGAAAGAGTTTGAAATAATAATATAGAAAATACATTTTTAAAAGTAATGCACTTTTTCATTAAAAATCATTTTTTAAAAGAACTACTTTTTTATCAAATATAATTAGTGTAAGGTCAGAAAATGTATCTGCTTCTTACTAGTATTATTCATTTACTCTGGGAAAATTGTTCAGAAATAGGATGAGCAAAGATACTAATAATACTGTAAGTGAATTAGGTTTAATATTGGTACTTTGAATACTAGGTATACTAAGTTTGAATACTGGTACTTTGAAATGTTGTAAGATTTTATCCATATCAATTTTTATTTCCTGTTTCAATATTCACTACATTTTCTAAATTTTAAGGTATTAATCTAAATGCAATGTAGAATATTTAGAAATGCCTGATTTAACTGGATTACTTTTGAAAATATATGTAGATATTTATATCAATATTAAGTACATTAGATATCAAACAATATGTAAATAGATAGAGATATATTAGAAACTAAAATGTTAGTGTGCAGTCATATTAATGAAAATCAAATTCAAAATAAAATTAATTTTATTTACTAATTCATAATTGGATTATTCAATTCATTAATTTTCTGCATTTCTGCTCATTTCACAAAAGGCCATATATTTTCTTTTTATTTTATTTCTTTATCAACTTTAATGATAGTGGGAATATTGAGAACATAGAAACATAAGGTTCTTCATGTAAATGTACTTACATTCTTGAATTTTGAAAATAACACTGTGAAAGTCTTTAGTCATTGACATTTGATTTCTGATAAAGTAATCAAATAAAAATAGCTTTATATTTTTATAGAAAATTTATGACTAGGAAATTAGGAAGTCTATAATAAAACCAAAAGCTAAAAAGGCATTAAATATTATCCTTTTCACTTACTATATGCATCTTACATTGGTATTGTGAATAGGTAAGTTGATGGTTCAAATAAATGTATTGTTCAGGAAATCAGCTTAGAGAAGACGAAGCCCATATTAAATAAGACAGTATTAAAATACAGTGAAACAACATAATTTTATCTCTACCTCATTTATAAACATTAGGAGACTTAAAATGAAATGCTAAATTGAGACTATCAGGTAAAAGTCACCATGTAGTTGCTTCCAACTGAAGTGTGGTATTCTAAGAAAATGATAATTACAAAAACCTAAAAATATCAATTTAGATTTTAAAAATGACAGCTATTAAACTAACATATTTTAATGTTGTAAATCATCTTATATGTTGACGTTTGAAATAAAATCATATTTAAATAGTTTTTATCATTTCATTTTTTATATTAAAGTATCTATTTATTGAAATGAGCTTCTATACAGTTAAACTTTTGAAACAGTATTTCTCAGTTATTTTAACATATTTAGATATATGCAGATCAGCAGAGCTATTAGAAAATGTTCATTGAGCAATAAAACAAATGAAATGTGAATCTTTTTACTGTCCTTGTCCCTGGATTGTCATGTCATACTGGTGCAACTTGATGTGTTGAATATAGTTTTTAGTCAGAAAAAAATAATCTATGTTACAAATTAGTTCGACATATAGAAAAAATACATACCCAATCTCCTATTGTAGATAAGGATTCCAGAACAGTAGTCAATCAGCATTGTCACATAATTTTTTAAAATCAATGCCATGTTTAGGTCCTGGCTCTATGAATACATTTGTGTATAGCAAATGCGTAACTGTTCAGCTTTGTGAAAGGTCTCTGCTAAAGATCTGCTGCCAAATCAATATTTGGTAGCCTGTTCCATTTCATGGTACCATGAATTGGAGAGGATGAAGGTTCTATGAACCTTTGATCTAGATATAACTCCTTTTTTTTTTTTAAGTTTATTGGGGTAACATTGGTAAATACAATTATATAATTTTCAAGTGTACATTATAATTCGACATCTATATATTCTATTGTGTGATTACCACCCAGAGTCCTGTTTCTTTCAGTTACCATATATTTGATCCCCTTTACCCACTTCAACCTCCCCAAGTCCCATATATTTGACCCCCTTTATAGATATAACTTCATACTTAAGAAATAAAGTTTAATAAATATCTTCTGAATACTTGTGATGTACAAACTGAATTGTACTTCCGTTTGTAGATTACTAAAATAATCCCAAGCAAACTATAACTTAATGTGAGCAATGTCAAGCACACATCACTCCAATACAAGACAGTATGAGTAGACTTAAGAAAATGAACACAAGAAAGTAATATTAGTGTTCAAAAGTGGGAAAGTTTGAACAGAATTGTTGTGGAAAAAGTAGTGGTAATTGGTGTGCAAAGCAGACTGGAAGTCAGGAAAATCATAAAGGGTGATGTGAACTATGAAAAAGTTTTAAATTCTTTGTATAGTTTTGAAGGGTAGGGAGCATTGTGGGTGAATGAAGCCATTCAGCTGAATGTTAGGTGATCATTATTGGAGAACAGAAAATTGCTTGAAACCAATTAATTAAAATCAGAGCATATTCAGTTTAGATTTGAAGTGGAGCAGATTCTAATTAAAATTAGAAATAATATATTTTGATGAATGGTATGAAATAGCCTAGAGAGATCAAATTATAGAAAAATTAAAATGTTTTTCAGAGCTGTGTTTCTATTCATTTAATCACAGTGGCTAATTATCAAATGTATTTGAGGAGGTCAAGACTCGTGGAGCTGTATTTTTATGCTAATTTGATTTTTTATTAGAACTCTAGAATGTGGTCATGCATTTGTGGTAGTCAGATGCTAAAATTCCACAAACTCTCACCTGTATTCGTTCCACTTCCAGAAAAGTTGCTGTTTGGAAGGCTCTTTCCCACTGGGCAAGGTCACAGTCTAACTCCACAGAGAAGTAGAGATCTTCCCCAGACTCAGACTGCACAGTGAAGCAGTGTTTCCGCCGGTCCAGCATGTCACTATCCTGATGAAAACCTGGAGTTACATAGGCTGGCATACATCAATTCATAATGCTAACATGGTCATACTTTGAATCAATGTTGACTAATACATAGTGGAGATGCTATAATCGTAAAGATTACACTCTGTGATATCACGCTATCTTCATTAAAAATGGTCACAGCAGCCAAAATTCCAGAACTCAAAGTCCATAATTAACACGTTTCTTCTCTGTATTGATACTGAAGCACGTCCGTAATATAGAAGTCAAAATTTCTGGCTTCAATTCTTACTAGCAATGTAACTACCAAAAAAGCATTTAAAGATGAGATTCAGTTTCTCACAGAAAAAAGGGATAACACACAATCTCCCTTTTTCCTTACAGAGCTGTTGTGATGGTGAAATTATTAAATAGAGTGTGAGGTTGGCCTCAATAGAAACAATAGTCTCCAGAACACTTTCGAACATTGGAAAAATATCATTTAAAAATAGTAATAAAATAAAAGCTAACATATATGGAACACTATCATTGTAGATTTTTCTCATGTATGGCTTCTTCAGAAGTATCTTCTAGTTTTTTAGATTTATTCTGAGTCTCTTGGATACCTTCTGTAGACTAATAACCAAAATCTGTCCTAGAATACGTCTCAGATTTACATATTTACATAAAAACATTATATTACAAATATGTTTGATAATGTCTATATTTTTCTAAGGTAGTCAGAGGTCAATGGATATAACTAAAATGTATTTGTATTTCTTTTGGAAAACAAATACAATAAACCATGTGTTTATAATAATCATTGAACACGTAGACATTACCGGTCATACATTTTCTATTGTATTTAAAACACATAAAACTAAATGCAGAAAAAGTGGCCAAAAATTGGTAATTCATTCCTATAACATGTTCTTGCATAAACTGGTATGGTTTCTTCTTTCCTTTACACTATAATTATGTCACCTAATATTTGCTGATTTGACAAGTCACTTGCTTTTAAATTTTCCAGATGCACTTATCATTGCTCTAATAATAGTTATATTTTCAAGTTTATAGTATTTGTGGAATTGAAAATAAAAATAAAAAAATAATAGAAAGATGAAGAAGAAATATTTTCTATTATTATATTAAATATAAATTACTTTATAAACTATATGACTACACTAATATGTTCTTGATTGTTATGTTTGTTACTGCATCTTTTACTTGAATTTGTAGTGAATCAGGAAATCATTTAGTCTTTAGGTATGGAGTTATTTTAAACAAACAAAAAAATCTAATTTATAATGAAAAAGAAGAGCAGACTCAGGATGGATTCTTCAGCTACAATTAATAATTTTTATTATTTTGCAACTATTTTAATAATTAAAAATGGAAGGAAAAAACATATCATCAAAATTAAATCTTTCCAATTAGTTTTGAATTAGAATTTCAGGAATTATCAAGCCTCTAAAGGGCCTTATTAAAATTATATCAATTCCCATACAAAAAAAAATGATAGTTTTAATAAGATAATACTATTTTTCATTTTTATAAAAAAACAATTGTAATATTTTGTATAGTGAAAATTTAGATATATATCAAAATACTGCTAGCAATATCATTAGATTTATAAAAGAGAAAGTTAGTAAATTGATTCAAAATATTATAAATTTGATTCTGTACATGACAGAATGAAAAAGATATTTTGTATTATTTAGCCAATATCACATATATGGGAAAATAATGTTTGTTTTAAGTAATATTAAATCAAGAATTACATAATTTCAACTTTCTTTTGAACTATGTAGAAATAAACTAAAAGTAAAAGTAATATCATAAATTTTAATATTTCCTTTTTTATAGCTACGGCAGATTCCAAGATATTAAAACCACTTTTTTTATCATCAAAATGTCAGTAATGCTTTCCAGAGTAATTATTTTGACTACCATCAATTAACTAACACTATTCACAATAAAAGTGAAACATGCTTGCTAGAATTATTACATATGCAAATTTGACTCCTGCTATTCCCTAGATATTTATATGTGTACTGTGTGTTTGTACCCATAAAGGTGTGTGAATTCCATCCCAGCTTAAAATAGCTTCACACATGTTAACCCTGATCCCTATAAGTATGTTTATTGTTCATGTTAATAATATTTTTATTTGAAAAACATCATATATATCACCAAATATTTCTATAGATATTATCCCATTATCCATTTATATTTAAGAAAATTAAGATCTAGAAAGTTTAAATAACTTAAATAAGTACAGATACTGAAAATTTAGAGATTTTAGAATTTTTAGATAAAATATGTTTTCAATAAACATAACCATTCACCAATTGTTCTAATTATTGGCATTACATTAGTTATTCTAACATTAAAATTCTTAGGTTTAGAAATCTCTGGAGTAGGATGGGGAGAGACATGAGTGGCTTAAATAAGATAGATGTGGGATAAATTCCCTCAGACCACCGTGATACCAGCAGAGTGACAGTTTTTTTTTTTTAAGCACATATTAGTTTCAGGTATATAGTACAGTGCTTAAACATTAATATAATTTATGAAATGATCTCGATTAGCCTAGTACCCACCTGACACTATACACATTTAGTTCAATATTATTAACTATAGTTTTATAGGATAAAATTCTCCCTAGCGGCTTTTCTCTTGGCACTAGAATTTACCTGATTCAGGTGAAAATACATTAACTGATTATCTTAGAGTAAAACCAAAGTTGTTGTTCCTTGACTCTTTTAGGCAGGGGATACAATGACCAAAACCAACTTCCTGTTCTTCCAACATGCTCCTCTGTTATACCACTCATAATGATCCCCTTGTTTAAATCTATGCACACAGCAAGGCTTAAGCTCCTTCACTGGTTTACTGTGTGTTAAATTTAGTTTTCTACAGGACTTAGAGAAGCAAAAAAAAAAAAAAAAAAGAGAGAGAGTTCCAATAAAGATAACTAGCCTATGTGGAAAAAAGCTATGCATCCTTAAAAGGAAAAAAAGAAATTATATAGTAACATTTTTAAAAAGTGAATGTTGTATAAACAAAATATAATTATCAAAAGAAACAATTTATCCCAGTATTCGATTTGCATTTTTGATTTCTTATTTAACATACTTGAATTAGTCTTCATGATTGTTTTGATTGACAATAGCATTTTCCCTAAAGCATTATTATTGAAACAAATAGAAGCTTTACTACCATAAATTAACATTACTAGAAATAGAAAAGCAAACAAATGAGACATGGAAAACAGCAAAATTAATTCCTTATAACATTATTAAAAGGGATGACTGTTTAGATTAATGGTTTTAATTAATAATTATGAGATTCATCTTCCAGATTTTAGTTCTAATATTCTATTTCTGAGGATAATTACATCGCACTAAAAAAAAAAATCCCTCAAATCCATACTTAGAAATCTACTCGAAGTGTATATGGTTTTCCAAAAAAAAAAAAAAAAAGGCTTTCCAGCTACTTGCTATTATAAATATGGACATTATAAGTTGAGAAACAGTAGGAATTGTGGCTGGTCATGTGGTCCTGCCTTCCAAAAATAATACAAACAATCCTACCTTTAAATATCTCCAAAGAATGAAATTCTAGTTCTTAGACTCTAATACTAGGTATGTGAAAACTGTTCTTGTTTCCTTTTTTGAAAACTGAATTCCTCTCACTGTAGTTTATACCAACTTTTTTTTAATCTTTCTTCAGGTGTGATTAAAAACAGGTGGTCACTTTTTTTAAAAAATAAACTTTTATATACTTGAGGAAAATTATCAAGTTACCTTTTATTTATTTTTTTTTTTTCTAAAACCAAATGAAGTAAATTTTTTTACTTTTCCTCTTTGGAGCTAAGTTTTAGCTATTTCGTTCCTTTAATATCTCTACACTGAAACCTACTCAACTTTTTTCTAACAGTTCAAGTAATAAAAAACCATCAGCTAGCCAGAATGGACTCATTCAGGTCTGAAGAAAATGAGATATAAAGGGACTTATGGCAACTAAAATTACACTTTTGCTTATATACCCTAGTATATTGCTTCAATACTATGTCCGGGGAGATATAAAATGTGCAAATCATTGTGGAAAGTGGTATCTGGTTAGCAAATCTCTCATAAAATGTGTTCAATTAATCTTGTACATTTTGTCAGATGAAGGGGAAGTTTTTAGGTCAAACTGTTCAATTAGTATTCATGAATATAGGTGATGTAATCTTTGACCTGGCTTCTGATTTGGTCTTCCAAAGAACAACTCAAGACAAAACAAACTGCAATTAACAACCAAGTACCATTAGATGTTATCTTTTTTTTCTATTATTACTTCTTTTACAAATATAGATAATTTCCTAATATAGGTAACTTTATAAATATAGATAACTGTGGAAATATTTCAAGCAGAATTCAAGACTGCATGAACCCAGTGCTATCTCAGAAAGTATTTTACCCTTCACTTATATTGATTCCTGTATTAGGTATACGGTTGATGTTCAGTCAAAGAGTATTGAATGCTTACTATATGCTAGGCACTATTCCAGTATATAGACATATCACTGAACAAAACAGATGACATCTCTGCCTCATAGAGATATTTTTTTTTTTTGAGTGGAAATGAGACAAATCATAAACAAAGTAAGAAAATCCTTAGTCATAACATGTCTTATGGTATTAAAGCCTATTTAAAGCTTTTGGAAGTGTTAGCCTCATGGGTCATTTATATAGAATGATAAAGAAAGGACTCTTTAAGAAAGTGACATTTGAGGAGAGGCATGAAAAGAGCAAACCATTTAGATATTTGGAGAGTATGGCAAGTTTGAAGAATCTGAGACTGGTGTGCGCCAAAACATGATAGTGGAATTGGAGTGAGTTAGTGGGCAAGTAGCAGGAGACTAGAGAAAACAAATAGAGGGATAAAGGGGGTGGTATGGTAGAGATCTTATAGTGTCCTGTCGTTGTCTGGAAAACTATAAATTTTACTTTGAGTCTAATCGAAAGCTAATAGCTGGCAAGGTTTAGGCAGGAAAACAGGAGAGAAAGGATAAGACTAATAGAGTTGAGACTTGAGGGTGACCAATGACATAGCAATAGTTTGAGGTATATCTCTGCTGATATGTCAGATAAGTGTGTGAGAGAAAGACTTAAGATTGACTCCAAGGTCTCAGAAATGAGCAATTGGAAAGTTAGCAGGACCATTAGCCAAGGTAGGCAACTGGAGTGTGAGAGGACATGTTAAGTTTTAGAAGTCTACTAGGTCTCCACATGGAGGCATCTAGTAGGCAATAAATGAGTTTGTTTGGAATGAAGGGGAGAGCTCTCAGTGAATTCATAATTATTGATATTTAAATGACAATTAAAGCAATGCAATAGGAAATTGGTTGGGGATATCTCTGTAGTGAGTTTCCATGAAGGGCTATTAGCATTGCTGGATCACTCTGAGTAACTTTTTGTTCTCCTCTCTCATTTTTCTACATGACAGGACAAACGTCAAAACATATCAAGAATAAATTTCCTCTCATATATACAAACGTAGCATTATTGTCATTTTTACACATTTCCATGATTAGAAAACAGGTTATGTACTATGTATCAGTATATACAGCAATATGTAATTAAAAATTATATAAAATGCATATATAAATGCATACTCATGAAATATGTTTTATTATAAAGAACATTGTTGGAAAATAGACATAATTCCTGGTATATTCAGAGTCATTATTTATATCTGGAATAAAACATATCTCTCTTTTATTTTACGTGTAATTCTTTTCCATTCCTGACATTTAAAATAACTATATGACCTATAATATTCATTGTATCAGTTTATGTGTCCACATCAATAACTCTGATTTTATATAATTACAAAGCCTATAGATATTCTGTCCAAAATGAGTTTTTATTTATGCAATCAAATTTGAAGAAACTCTTAGTTAATGCCTATAATTGTTCTAGTATATAACATTTATCATATTAGCTCTCAAATTATTAAATTAATTAATAAATATATTCTGTGTCAATTTATTTTTTGTTTATGTGGTTATGACTTTTGTTTATTTGAAAACATTTATCCAGAGAAACAGAACTATAAAGGAAGAGACAAACTGACAAAATGAAGTTTAAATATTTGTTTAATTTTATTATATTGTGTTTTCATATACTGTTTTTAGGGTCATTTTGATGGAAGGTCAATGTCGATAAAGTCCGTCCACTCACAGTTCATTTACTGTCATTGAGACTAAGTGAGGCTGGAACTGTGAGCACATATCTGGCTCTGGTCTTACCTTCACTCTATCTTCTATGTTGCAGCCAAATGCTTCTATTTCACCAGAGCCCTATGATGCTGCACTTGAGGACCATAGGTCAGATTGGGTACTGGTGAACAAAGGAAGACAAAAGAGAGAGGGTGGCTTGGAAGGAGGGTGGCAGAGGCATGGACAGAGTGTCTGCTGTTTTCTAACTGTGCCCTAGTTTGCAATGCTTTCCCTAATTTTAGTGTGTGCAAGCTTAGATCTTCTCCAAGCAAAAAGAGAATCTGAAAAATGATACCTAAACAGGACAATGCTTCATAGTCCAATGAGAAAATTTGAATTTATTATCGTTAGCGCTTTGATGACATTCACACAGTTTTTCACTCTGTGTTGACCAATTACAGTTTCATCAGTCTTTTGTCTCTAAGTCAAGAAGTTGAAGGCCATAAAGAGTGTATTATACAAAGATTCCTAACGTGATTTGCAAATTCTATGTGAGAACATCAAGAAAAGAATACTATTGGATTCATACTGTTTGAATTGTTATTTTCAAAAAGTGTGTTATATTAAGCAAGTCTTTTAACCAAAAGTTCCTGTTACATACAATATCCTTTTTGAAGAAGCTGTCTGCACTGCATGCCTGCCCTCTTCCCCACAACTGTTGTACAGATTAAGCAAATGGATCAATGAGTTGTAGAAATTGCAGATGATAGAGTCAATTACTATCATCAAAAGAGTTCTCCCAATTGAATGTAGTGGAAAAAGAGTAACATCATGAGGGTCACCTGACCAGGGTTATTATCCCAACTCTGCTGCTAACTGTGCAATAAAAAGTCTCAAGGAACTCATGCCACTTACACTCAAAAATGCCTAAAGGTGTCTGTACGTGACTCCCACATAATGTACGGTTGCTGAGAAATATATACCATTGAATTATAATCTTATCTCTGATATCTGGGACACTCCTGATTTCTCTTTCTAAAATGTGTGTGGTTGAAATGGAACTGCTACCACATCCAGAGAAAAGTAAGCTTAAAGAGTTATAAAGATAGTAAAATTTTAGATCACCACCAGGAACTGAGTCTATTCTCTTAATGTTGAGCAATTGCTCAAAAGACTGTCCTATAATTCCAACAATAGAGGAGATAACTCATTCAAATACTTATTTAGACTAAGATAAAATGCATTTATGTCTTTACACTAATCATAATAAAGTCATATAATTTAGAAAATGGGTCTGGGAACTGCATTGGATAAAAGTAAAGGAACAGCCTTGGTGGACATGACCAATACCACTTTACAGTGACATACATTTCAGGAGCAATTTAGAGACAGAAATCACTAACATTTATTCAATACCTATTGAATGCCCTTTCTTAGTATACTTATTTATATCAATAAACCTACAAGGTAGTTATAATTATAATTCCTGATTTAAAGGTAAGAATTTGAAATAAAGATAAGAAATTTATCAGTGATATATTGCTGGAAATTAATGGAGCAAGAAGTCAAGCAAAGGCAACCTAATGCTAATTTATATTATCAACATGCTACTGTTCTTTCTCTCAATCAACTAATCTGGTGATCATGTTAAAATGGCATATAGAAACAAAATAATAATACTTAGTAAATAATAAATGGCTGAAGTATAAACAAATTTTAGGAAAATAAAAATAAAAGTAGTAAAATTATATATTGAAATAAAAGTAACCATAAATCATTTCCTTAGAATTCTCTTAGTTCCTATTAAGTTCATCGGCTGTTATTCAGAGCAAATGATAATTCAGTAAGAGAAAGAAAAATTTGTATAATAATACTAAAACCAAATTGAATTTTATTCTATATTTTGATAAAATAAATATAAAAAAGTTAGCTGTTATTTCCAAAACATCATAACCAATATCTCCAAAACACAAAATGACTAAACCTATGTATATCTATAGCTATATTTATATCTATATCTATATATCCATGAAAAGCAAAACATTTCATAGGAGTGCATCATATATTTCTCAATAACTCTTTGTTGGCCACAATAAATTGGAAACCTGTAAAGAATTTTCTCAATAAATAGTTTTTTAAAAATTAAGAACAATATTAATTATGACAAGAACTAATTGTTGATGAATGTAATCACAAAGGTAAAATTTAAATGCTCCTAACTTTATTATTTAAGAAAATACGTGTTAATTTAAAATATTTCAGATATTTTAGAACTGGCCAAAGACTCTTTTCCCTTTTGGATATGACATAATTATTTTAAAGTTGCCACGCTGACAGGAGCAAAAGCAAACAAACAATGAAATCTAAATGCCTAAGTTAAATTTAATAAATTAGGTTCACATATGTCTTAAAAACCATAATACTTGACCCACTCCACAGCTCATTTCTAATAGTATAACATCTCGACATTTTTAATGTAAACATCACAGACTTTAAAAAAGTATAGACTGGTAAGGATAGAGAGCAACATATCCAGAAAGTCAGATCCTTCTGTGTTGTGTAGTTATCACCCTGAGTATATCTAATCTTCACTTTTTCTACTTTATAAAGTGAGTTCATGAGCAATAGGCCCAATCTATTCAACTCTTGAAAATATTCAAATGATAAGTAACAAGAGATAGTGTTAAATATATTAAGTTTCTATGAGAAATAATATTAATCATAGAAGTTAATATCATTATAAAAAATATAGGAAAATAACAAGAACAATATTTTATTAATAAAATAATATGTAATGTATAATAGCAAAAATGTAGTTAATAATAATAATAATAAAATTATATGATTGAAAAGTGATAGTTCAAGCAATTTATGCTACTGTATCATTAAAAAAGACATTCTAAATAAATTTTAAGGAGACGTCAACACTTTTCTGCAATATTCCTTAGTAGATGAAGGCTTCATAAGAGGCTGACATCTGGTTTCCTCTAGTATTAAAATTATATATATTTTTTATTTTTAAAAACAATAATATACGATTTTGGACAGTCAAAAAGTTTTAAGATTTTATTCAATAGTAAATTTGAAGGGCAAAAAAATGTATGAAAACAGATATGCAAAAGTATTAATTTTAGAAATATTGTAGAAAACCTAAAATAGACCTGAAGGAATTTAAACTGAATAGAAGATTACAAATGATTTCCTTCTTAAAAGATAAATCCTTGAGATCAGTACAAATTAATTTAGATTACAAAACCAATTTTCTAGCTTTCTCCTTACTTGGAGGATTTGTTCTCATTAACTGCCCATACAAAATTTTACTAACCAGAAAATTATTATAGAAGATAAACTAACATTTATTTTACTTTGAAAGTTTTCAACTTATTTATATTTTATGGTTATTTAAATTTCATTTAGATATGTAAGAAAGACATACTCATATTTTTTTAATTGACAAAGTAAATTAAAATAGAATTTAAATCAGAAATGCTCCCTAGTACTTATTCTCAAAATCATAGTCTTCTAACAAAGATTAAAGAAGTTTTGTGAAGTTGTAATAATTTATAAATATATTGCTCTTGATAGAATGCTTCATCAATAATTATATAAGAAGAAAGAAAAAGATAAGGTTTTGGTTTATTTGAAAACCAAGATTGGATATCTTTTGTGAATTAAGTTCTTAACGAAAGAAGAGACTATATCTTTTTCTAACACATCTCATTGCTAAGAGATACTTATTTGGTTTAAATAAAGACCTTGAGCTGCTTTAGAAGCTTTATGAAAATATTGTAAAGCTATAAATTTTATGACAAAAAGGACAATCGAAAATTTTAAAAATCATCAGATAGGTTACAGAAATCTCCCACAATTATTTAAAATGTTTGATATTTTCATGCTTTGTTCATACTTGACATAGAAAATGCAATGCAAATGGTATCACTTAAGAAAAATAGTAAAATAAAAATGATACTGAAATGTATGTACTACATAAGTAAGGGCAAACAAAAACTATTTAAAACATCTAGTCTAAAAAGAAATCAAAGCAGGGAAAGTATTATATTGTGATGTTTTTGAGCCTTCAAGAGCATACATAGGTCAATAAAACAAATATTTGTTTATTTAAGATGGGATTATTCCATTATTTCAACTTGATAAAGCTATTTTTTTCATTTAACTCTTTCTCAATTCCATTCATTTTAATAATTATTTTTAGTTGTTCTGTATTTGAACAAGATTTTAATCAGCATTACCTTAGAGTGTTCATCAATAGCCTGATTGCCTTTAGGCATGATTTACTGCATTTACTCTGAATTAATTGTTTTCTCTTCTTTCTTTGTTTTAAATTTCTCCTTGTTTAGCAAGTCCTGAAGAGCAATAATTTTTATTACGATCAGAAAAAGAAAACTTGCTGTAAATTACAGATTTATTTCTGGAACAGTTTGATAATTGCCTGTGTGATACCTCATAACTTCACTCTCACGCTTTAATTTTGTATGTAATTTTTGCAAATAAGAACATTAGACTATTCACACGTTTAACCCTTATAGAACCATCAAAACAAAGATTTTGATATTGTTTATTGCTTCCCTCTATTCCTCAGACTCCACTCATGATTCACCAGTATGGAATCATCCATTGCATAAAAGTAGTCATGGCCTTTTAGTTGCCTTTGATGGGAACAGTACCTTGACTTTTCCCTAACTCTGATGATCTCAACCTTATTGAAGACTACAGGCCAGTTATTTTGCAGATCATGCCTCACCTGGGTTTATCTGACTTTTCTTCATAGTTAGACTAGATTAGATTACATCACATTGGATTAGATTACATTACTTTGGATTTCTCCATTATAGCATTAAATGAGATTGGACATTTCTACATGGTTAGATTGAGTTTATTTTATAGCATTAATAGGAATGCCATAGGTCAGATATTTTTCTAATTGTGATATAATACTATCATCCAATCAGACATGCATACTTTTGATTTGTCCCATTAATAAAATGTTCACTTTAATCAACTTGTTAAGTCTATGCTGCCACTCTTGTTTCTGTAAAGTTATGTAATATTTCATAGGGAAGTACTTTGAAACTATATTAATGTTCAGTTCCTCATTAATCTTTTCACTTATTTATTTATTTATTTATTTGAAGATTGATTCATGGTTTCCCATTTTATTCACTGAATTATAATGCATTCCTATTTTTTTTTTTTGAGATCATTTCATTCCACAATTGCTTGTGGATGCCCTTGCAGCTGGCTTCTGTGTCTTTTGACAGGTCTTCATTGTTCTTTGAGCACTTACTTATTTTGTGGGACAATAAGATGACAATCTTATTTTTTACTTTGTGTTCTATGACCTAGCCATCAGCAATTTTTGTACAGAATTCTGACAGCTGAATGCTGGGTGTTCTCCTTACTGCATGGGACTCTGTGACCCCAGGTACTCTCAGGAGGAATCCCAAGGTCCTGATGTGCATATATATATACACACACATAAACTTTGTATAAACGTGTGTAAACACATCTGTATTTATTTATATAGCCAACTATATATCTATACATTCATATTATATTATCATATATTTGTATAGATAACTAATTGCATACCAATATTTCTAATTCTAATCTAGCACTATAAGGTTTATTTTAGCCTTCTTTCCTTTCATAATTGCAATTTCATCTCAGACACTGAAAAATTAGGCTCCTATGACACACCTACTAAGTTGATCAATCCCTTTCCCTCTCTCCTCATCTACCAACAAACACCGAAAAGTTCTCTTCACTTAATCCAGCCAGGCATGCTATTATTATGTAGTCAAGCGGGCATGAGAGACAGGAGCAAAGGCCCAGCTCTGTAACCATTGAAACCTCCCTTGAAGATGTTCCTTAAGAACCTCCCAGAAACACCTCCTCTTTAGGGTTATAAATTAATCCAAATACTAAGGCACAAAGGCCATAAAAGCTGTTGGCTTAACCAGCCACAACACATCTGCAGAAAGTTCTACCCTAACCTGCCCACAATCTAAGCCTCATTATACCATTATTATAATATTATGCCTATGCCCAGAAATTCATGAACCTAATTTTAGACTGAATTCTGTATAAGCACATGTGCAGTTGGCAAAGGGTTATATGGCAGCCAACTGTCAGTCAAGGTGACCTCACGTGCAAATAATCTAGGACCTTTCATCATGGCCCAAATATAAACAGACCTTCCCACTTCTGTGCTGTTATAGCTGTCTTCACTGAAAACCTGCTTCTTCCTTGGAGTGTACTCTGTTTTCTCTTTTATCTTTTCACCTCCCAAATTTCACAGGACTGCAGCCTTTTTTAGCATGGCCCATCTCCTTCTAAAATGCGCTTTCAATAAATCTTACTTCTTCTAAATCTCACTGACCTGTAATTCTTTTGTGTCAACAAAGAACCAAGGATTACCCTCCCCTACCCTCATGCTGCTGGGGCCACACCAGATTTCACATTACTCCAGCAGTAACAATATGTTGGTATTTTTCCTGAAAATGATTTTAGAAAAAAATATCAGTGTTACATTGATCACTTTGTATATTTTATCAAGAATTTAAATCTAATACATATAATGTTAGTCTGAAAAGCAGTGTTCTAAAAATTCAAAAAAGAAAGATGGTCTTTCAAAAAAGATGCCTTTCTGCTCAATCTAATGCTGGCTCTGAAAGGAGGCAGGCTGTAAATTTCTGCAAACCAAGTGGTCCTACACTTTTTCAGGGTTTGCTAGCCAAATTATATTAAGAGGTACATTTCTATAAAGAAGAACATACAATTCAGCTGTTTAAAATAAAGCCAAATATTTCATTCTCTCCTCTTCTGTGTTTTCTCATGTATGATTGGTTGATGGGATGATTATTATATCTTGGCTTTCGCATCACACAGATTGTTCTCATCTTTCTCTCATTAGAAAGAATCTGACCATTGGAATTGCACTCATAAATCCAGCTGTAGAATGAGGAGCTATACCTGAGCTAAAAACTTTGGTGTTCTGTAGGAAGAAGGTGACACTGGTGCTCAGTTAGATAAGAACAAAACACTGGAGTACAATTCTCTTTCCTAAGGACACTGGTATTAAAGAACTGTTTTCATCTGAAGATACTACACAGCACCCCAGAAACATAAGTGTAAAAAATACTAAAAGAGCTGTGTTAGATGGTTATTTAAAAATACAATGAACTTATTTATAAATTTTCCAATTTTGTAGTCTTTGTCAACTTTGAAAATTATTCTGTATTGAGAATGTTTTCTTATTTTAAATATTCACTTTCAAGCCTAATTATATATTTCTACTTTTGCACATTTTGTTTTTTATTAATGAGGCTCAAAAATTGAATAAGTGACAGGCTCTACATCTGGACACACCCTTTTTGATTGGTACCCAAAGACCTCTAATGGTAAAGTATATCTAATGTTGAGATGTAGTGTGGTATTAGTTGCCTAGAGTATTGGCTTTGCTACTTTAGGTAGCATATCTGTTGACCATACTTCCTTCTTCTAGGTTCTAAAAAAAAAATAACAGAATTTTAGTTTTTGTTTCATTTTTCTCAAACTCCATTTTGTTTCATGTTCCCCTCCAATTGCCAAATTCTAAATTAGAGACATTTAAAATCTGAGATTTCTATTAGACACATAAATACACAGGTATACACACTATTGAGTGCTTAGAATTCAGGGACAAGATCTGGGCAAGATATATACATGGGGGGGTTATCATATATATACATCTGGATATATACATTGGTGTTTCATGTACACCAGAGTAGCAGAGTTGACAAGATCTATTACACTGGGAATAGCTGGCCTGAGATAAGAGCAAAGGACTATCTATCAGTATAGGGCTGCAGTGGACATTTGAAATGCTGAGAGACTTTTTAAATAGGGTATAGGATCATCACCTAAGAGTGAGAATGAGAAGCATATATTAATTTTGAGAAAATAGAAAAAGGTTTAATGTAGGCCCTGGTAGATTAGGCAAGAAGATGGACTAAAAAAAATATAGCATGACTGTGAGGCAGAATTAAAGGGTTTCTTAAAGTCCTGGTCTAGAATTCAAAGCATGGTGTGCCTTTGTCCAGCTATATTCAGCTACACTGCTGTGTTAGAACTAGAACTCAGGTGATCATTTTGCCAAGAGTCAGATAAACAAAACCAGTGCCATAGGTTTGGGCTCTGGAGACATGAATGTAATGACTGACCATAGGCTTTTATGCAGTCTTTTCATCAGGTCCTATTCTTCTGTCCTGCACCTCTCCAGCCCACCACCCATGCCTTTGTTTGGAATATGTCATCTCTGACCAGAATCTTTGCAGCATCACCTGGCATGCCCTTCTCCCACCCCTCCAATTCATCTCACATTGAAGCTAGTAGTCTCTTTTTAAAAAGGCAAACTCTGTCATTTTTCATGCTTGAAATCCTTCAGTGTCTCTCTCCTTTGTTTTTCAAATAAGGTTCATATTCCTCATTATTGTCTTTTAACAGCTCCCCCTACCAACACAAAAACGCCAATACAAACCTCATACCTAAGTGAATCACAGCTATGCTGAACATTTTTTAGTTGTTTAAACGTACACTTCTTTGTACACTTGGACAAGTTTACACATTACTTCCTATGCTCTGAATGCTTCTTTCTTCTCTCACTCACCAAACTCCAAGTCCAACCCAAACACAGCTTCATCTGTTGGATCCTTTAATAATCATTTAGATTTCAAGTTTATTTAAAGCCCCCTCCAGAATGTCCTTTTTAAATTCCTTTGTCAGCTAGGCTTTTGGTCAGCTAAACCTTCTTATACATTTGTATTAAATCCCTAATACCTCATGGAGTGCTTGACACACAGAAAGTACTTAACAAATATTTATATTAATTAATAAAAACACATTCACAAATCAATTAACAAATTGCTAATTTTCACAATAATCTATGCTTTTTTAACCCTTTTGAACCATTGGAGAAACTGAAGATTACAGTGCCTAATACCTTTGCAAAGAAAATGTCCTATCTTATTGTAAATGGTTTATCTCTTATCAGTACCAGGATGATTTCTTATTCTCTTTTCTTTCCAATCTATCAATGCTTATACTGAGATAGAGAAAGAGGTCATATAGTATAACATTTAAGAGCACAGATTTTTGAGACAGACTTCAAAATTCAAATCCTTAGCTCTGACATTTACTAGCTATGTGTCCTTGAGCTATTTACTTAAACTTTTTTTGTCTCAGTTTTCATATCTGCAAAATGGAAATAATAATAACTGCCTCATAGTATTATTGTAAAAATTAAATAAATTATATAAAGCATTTAGAATAACACTTGGGACATACGTGTAAGCTAACTATACCAGATGATGATTATGTTTTTATTTTTATTATTACTGGTGTAGCTTCATATCAGAAAAGAGGGTTTACCCAATTAGTGGTCCCAGGTAAGATGTTCTGTGATCTATTAAATTGTGTTTTTAAATTTACCTTATCTGAGGAATACCTTCCTAGAGACAGAAGTCTACAAATCACAACTTGCAGAGGATTCTACTTCATGATAGAAGCTGGTTGGTTCTTTGAAACAGTACCTTCAGATTTGCTACCTAGACTCAAACACCTGAGACTCAGCTTCTTATCAAACCAATGGTCCTCCAGGCACTGGTGTGTATGCAGAAAGAAAATTCATTTAGCACTGAGTCTTATGTCCACCCCTCTATTCTTATGTAATATGAAATTTTCCTTCGGGAAAGAGAATCTGTGATGGGTAATTCTACATGTCAATTGTAAATCCATGAAACATAGAACTTTGGAGTTATACTCAGTAATGGTAGGAGAGCTTTCTTATTTACAAATAACAAGTGAGAATAGATTTATATTTTAGTCAGAGTCTGAAAATATTTATATCCAGGCCTCACCAACTTATGTAAATAAGCTAATAAGCTTAAGACATATTTTTTGCTGAAAGATAAATGTAAAGTGCTCTTTGATTTTAATTTGGGCAAAGTGAAATACATGAACATTTCTAGATACTTGTGATAGCAGTATAAATTTGGTATATTTTTCTATGAGGCAATGTAGATATATAAACCTAACATCTTCAATATATTAAAATATTTTCCATTCAGGAATTCTTAAACTTGGAATTTAGATAAAGGAAATAACTTGGAAATTACATGACAGTCTTTGGGCAAGGTCAATTTTTTGCTACCTATTTTTTATGCCTTTTTACATTTACTTAATGTCTGTGTCGTCCCAATAAAATGTG
This sequence comes from Pteropus alecto, assembly GCF_000325575.1. Classification (NCBI taxonomy): domain Eukaryota; kingdom Metazoa; phylum Chordata; class Mammalia; order Chiroptera; family Pteropodidae; genus Pteropus; species Pteropus alecto. The sequence continues at coordinate 2,141,689 of NW_006432491.1, read as the reverse complement.
AGCTCAATGAAAGCAGAAACTTTTTTCTGACTCCTTTTCCAGCCACATCACAAGTGTTTATCAGATTATCTGGTATATAACAAATACTCAACAATTATCCATTAAATAAATCAAAGAATGAGTGTTGTCATATGTTTGATAAAACAATTGGAGAAGTCTCTAAAACGCAAAATTGAAGATTTGGCTTAGTAAATATGGGCAAATAATGGGATAAATATATCTACTGAAAATTATAGTGTTTTTGAAGGAATATTAATTGATAAAAAATTCAAAACATATTTTTACATGAAAAAGCAGATTTCAAACCATATAATCCTAACTTTGCAATAAAATATTAAGTACTTATGTGGAACCAGACATAATTTATATTGTCTCTTTTAAATTATTTTTTAATTTCAAGTATTATAATAAACACAGTATTTCTAAATGTTCGGATCACTTTCTTTTTTTTTTTTTTAAGAAAAGGTTATAAAGACCATGTAGCTACTTGGAAAACAGTTAGGAAATAATCTAAGTCTAAATAACATTAAAATGCATGCTGGACATGAAAGTTATATTAATGTATGAAAAATTCATATTAACATGAATA
>NW_006432491.1:2136879-2141030 GCF_000325575.1 Pteropus alecto | reverse complement strand
TCCCTCCTTCCTTCCTGCTCTCCCTCCCTTCCTTCCTTCCTTCCTTCCTTCCTTCCTTCCTTCCTTCCTTCCTTCCTTCCTTCCTTCCTTCCTTCCTTCCTCTCACCCTTGTTTTATTCTTACTTTTTAATCTCACTATATTTTTGGTAAAAAAAAAATAATTAGTAGCTATCTTATTATCCATTTTGTAATTATTTTTTTTAAAAAACTGGATTTGTGTAGGATCTCTTATTCTCTAGATGCTGGTATATCTTTTAGGAGTTGCCAAAGCTTTCTTTATTAACAATAAACTCAGGTATACTAGAGTTTTTCTTCCACAATTAGTCCCACGATAGAACTAAAATTATATTACATTGATGATTAAGCCATGACTTATATTTTTCTTTAGCTCTTGTGCTATTGTGACTGTCAGCTTTAATCTAAGATTATTCTGTAGAGAAGAAAAATTGTGAACCCTTTTGAGGTAATCATATTTTTTGGTGTCTCTCTGCCTTCAGACATGTTTGATACATTTCAGTACATTGTAAATGTTTCAATATTTTCTACTCAACTGAGAATTTAACTGAAAGAAAAATAACTGACATAAAACACAGGAAACTTTATTCTCCTTGATTTTAAAAACAAGGTCAAACTTAAGAAGGACTAATTATCTGTCTGTAGTACTTCGAAGCCTACTTCCAAGTTCCTAGATTATAAACTAATGTCAATTATTATTTAGGTTTTATAAATTATTCCCAATTTGATTCTTAAATTACTACAGAAACCATATGCAATTTCACAGAATTCTTGATGACTTTCTATTACAACAATCTTTTGTATAGCAAATTTGATTCATGACAATTGTATATTGTTTCCCATACTCAGAAAGATAACTCCACGACCACAAAAAAAAATACCTTTCTTTGTATATGCCTTTATATTTTCTATATTTTCTAATTCTCAGCCTTAAGCAAATCTTTCTCTTATGTATTTTACTCAGCAAAACACTATGGTAATAATTACGGTTCAAATTTAGACTATTTCCAAGTGAACTTTTTACTTTTTCCTCAAAGGATTCCTGTGAACCTTTTCCCTGTTCTCTTCCCCAGACTAAGGTACTGCAGAATCTGCTTAATTATTTAAGCCAATGAGATGATGCCTATGTTTTTCTCTACATTCCATCTATCTATATATTTTTATTTGTCTTTACCTTGTATTTTTTTTTATATCCATGCATCATTTTTTTGTATGACCCACTATGAGTACAAAACCATTCTTTGCTGAGGAAAAAACATTAAAATCTTCACTGCTTATTGATCATACCTTAAGAATCTTGCACATAATTTCATAAACTGAAAATGTTTTCTCTGCTCGGGTCCAGTCCCATGTTGTCACCTTTAAAAGATAAAGTAATATGCCATTTATCTTAAAAAGGTAGTTTCTGGTTTTTTTTTTATATATTATTTATATAATATGATTCATAAGTGAACATTTCATATATGTAATATATAGTCTCTCAGTTGTGAAGTTACACTCATAAAAGTCCATGAATAATGCTTTGGTCTCCTCCTTTCTAGGCATGACCACCATTTCTCTTCCTCTTTCAGCAAATTTTTTATTGCATTCAACAGTCTCCATTTGTGCAATGTCTTTACATATTTTAAATAAAGCATGTATTCTCTACATATAAACACTAACTATATATATATTTCATATATATATTCTCTATATATTCCATATATATTCTCTATATATTCCATATATATTCACTCTCTCTCTATATATATTCCATATATATTTAGTTTACCACTAGTTACATAAAAGAAAATTACTAGATAGCAACAAAGGCTTTACTTTTCTTAAAAGATAATTTATTTTAGGAAGTTATCTTATGTGAACATCTTATAACATTGTGAAAACACCAAACACTACAATGAAGTTGTTTCACATATTTAAGTTTGGAAATATATCTGTCTGCTCAGTCATAAGAAATTATTCAGAGTAGCAATATAATAAAAATATAAATATTAATGGCTTTTTTACTCCTTCCTGGTGTTTTGAAATTTATATAGACATAGATATTCAAAATACCAGCAAGTTGGACTTGATAATTCTAATACTTTAGGCATTATTAGATCTCTAAGCGAGTGGTCTGGCATTTGATATTTATAGACAATAAATATTTATTGAGAATATACTGCTGTGTAAGGTATATGTTTCCAAAAGCAAAATCTTTTATGCAACAGATACCCATTTGTATTTAATAGAAAGTCCAATAACTAGAATATACTATTGATTTGATTTAGACAGATTTGTGCCACATAAACATATTTTAACTGTCATGAATGCCTAAATAGAAAAGACTTCTAGATTTCAAGGGTTATAAGAAAAAAATGTTTAATGCCAGAATATATATCTTTAGCAAAATATATTCAGAAATATTTGTACTGTTTTCTGTATTTTTTCTGTATCTTATTTTCAAAATATATTGGTAATATGGTTTTTGTTATTGTTAAACTGATGTCATTCTGTAGTGATAATAGAAGGAAAATAAAAAAACATTGGACAAAAACGCTTACTGGAGGTGCCAGAAACTTGTAAAGACATGATCCCCTAAGAGCTAGAAATGTTGGTGAGTACACACATTCTTGAAGGGGATCCTGCTCCCGTGCTTCACACCATCCCATGTAGACTATCTGCAAGGAAATTGAATATAATTACTGCCCTGAAAGTCTCATATCAGATGTATTTTATGTATATTTTTATATTTTGCAGTATTTTAATTCTCAACATTATCAAATTAATTGATGCAAAAAAGTACATTAACCAAGCTTACAGTCAATAAGTGAATATGAACCATTCATACAAGTTTATAATATGTTTTTATCAGCATTTATCAAGTGTTTGTTTATGTAACCCAATTTAGCATGAATTATATCTTCCACTCTTTATCATTTATGCTATAAAAATATTTCTTTGTAATAGAATTCATGGACTTATACTATCAGTTTCTTAATTAGTGACATTTTACTATCTGGGAATGTATTCCCAGTATAAAATATTCAAGTAGAGAAGTCAAAGAGAGATACCTGGTGTGATTACTACTGGTGTGTGACATACCACATCTCCATTGTGACTGATAGCATGGGATGAAAACCTTTCTTGCTTTAGTCACTGATCTAAGATGAATATATATCTATCAAGCATTATTCACATATAAAATGGCAGTGCCAACTCTTTTGCTTTTAGCTCTTAAATTTAGGTGAATCAATTTCCAAAAAAAAAATCTTATGAGATAAACCACTCCTCTTTTCATCTTTTGATTGTTTTGAAGGTTAAACATGTACATAAACATTTATTAAATGAGTCTTACATATCTAAAACTGTATTCATATGTCATTCCATATCTCTTACCACAGTCTATGTGGTCAAAGTATCTGGGAGGATATATTTCCCATCTCATGTAACTTACTTTGTTTTTATGGTTGTTCTTTCCTGCTCTGACTTTCTTTCTTTCCTTGTCTTTCTTTTTCTTTTCCTTTTTTTTTTTTTGTTATGGTAAATAGGTTATTAATGCACATGCATAAGTAGGCTGGATTTAGTATCTTGTGCTTCTATTATTACCATTAAAAAAGCATACTCAAGTTAGACACATATGGAACAGTTGATAGAGCCCAGACTATCTCCTGTACACAAACCGGCAAACTCCAGCCTAGTGGCTAATGCCAAACAACCAGTTCACTTGCAGAGAGAGATAAATACCTTTGTAATGTTCCACCTACTTTAGGGGTTGTTTTGTTATGCACTATTACTGTGGTGAAAGCTTACTAAAAACAACAAAAAATTGAAATGTGGAATTTGAATTAAGATAACTGTCTGATTTCAGATTTAATTTTCTTTCTGCTATATTTACTCTCCAAAATAATTGTATTATCTATTATCTCATTATCACAGTTTGTCTTACAATAAGCCTGTGAGATATAAAGAAATTACAGAGTTACAATTTAAAAAATTAGCTTAACAAGTGAATCAAACTCAGTTTAAGTTTAAACTGAACTTAGAACCAAGGCCCAAGTAGATACTTAATCAGGCAATATCATGTTTTTTTTTTTTTAAAGTAATTTCATTACTCCCATTTCCCATTTGCCTTTCTTAAACCTAGGATGTGTATA
>NW_006432491.1:2118845-2136848 GCF_000325575.1 Pteropus alecto | reverse complement strand
ATATATATATATGATATCATTATTAAATGTTGGCAATCCCAATCAAATTTTAGCAAGTTATTTTGTAAATATCAACAAACTGATTTTAAAGTTTATATGGAGAGGCAAGAGATGCAGAATGGTCAGTATCATAATGCAGATGAATAAATGTGAAGGACTCACACTACCTGACTTTAAATCTTACTGTAAAGCTACATTAAGTAAAGCAGCATGATATTGGTGAAAGAATAGATAAATAGATCAATATTACAGAATAGAGAGACCAGAAATAGATCTATACAAATGTAGCCAACTGAACTTTAACAAAGGAGCAAAGGCAATGCCATAAACAATGCTTTTAAATAAACAGTGCTTGAAAAACTGGACATTCACATGCAAAATAAATAAATAAATAAATAAATAAATAAGAATCTTGATGTAGGCTTTATACCCTTCACAAAAATTAACTCAGAATGGATCACAGACCTAAATATAAAACCCAAAACTATAAAACTTGCAGAAGATAACATGGAGAACATCCAGAACCTAGACTTCATTACACATTAAAAAAAAAATACCTTTGTTCTGCAAGAGACAATATAATAGAATAAGAAGATAAGCCATAGATTGCAATAAAATATTTGCATTACACATATCTAATAAAGGAATTTTATCCAAATATCCAAAAACTTTTAACAGTAAGAAAACAAATAACTCATTCCACAAAATGGGCCAAAGACATTAACATATACCTCACCAAAGAAGATATACAGATGGCAAGTAAAAATATGAAAAGATGTTCCACATTATATGTCATCAGGAAATGCAAATTAAGAAACAATGAGATACCACTGCACGCCTATTAGAATGGCCAAAACCTAGAACATTGACAACACTAAATGCTGGTGAGAATGTGGAGTGACACGAATTTTCATTCTTTTCTGTGAGAACGCAAAATTGTACAGAAACTTTGAAAGACAGTTTGGTGGTTTCTTACAAACTAAGTATTCTTTTACCATAACTTTCAGCAATCATGCTCCTTGGAATTCACCTAAATGAGTTGAAAACATATGTCCACACAAAAATCTGCACACAGATGTTTATAACCTGTTTATTTACAATTGTCAAAACTTAGACGCAATCAAGATGAGCCTTCTATAGGTGAACAGATATACAAACTGTGTTACATCCAAACAATGGAGTATCATTCAGTGATTAAAACAAATGAGCTATCAAGCCATGAAAAATATGGCGGGATCTTAAATGTCTATTACTAAGTAAAAGAAGTCAATCTGAAAAGGCTACAACTATATGATCCCAACGATATGATATTCTGAAAAAAAGTAAAATTATAAAGAAAGTAAAAATATCAGTGATTGCTAGAGGTTGAAGGGAAAGGAATGAATTGGAGAAGCACAGAGGATATTCAAGATAGTGAAATTATTCTGTATGATACCACATGGTAGATACATGTCATTGTACATTTGTTAAAACCTATAGATTGTACAACATCAAGACTAAACCATAACATAAGCTATGGAATTTGGGTGATAATGACCTGTCAATGTTGAAGCATTAACTGTGACAAATGTACTCTTCTGGTGGAGGATGTTTATAATGAAGAAGTCACACAGGCTGTGTATATATGGGAGTAACATGTCTGTGGGAAATCTCTCTATCTTCCACACAGATATGCAGTGAACCTAAAACTGCTCAAAAAATAAAATATATTTTAAAGGGAAAATTGTTATTTTAAAATATGTTATATTTTACATTATAATGGGGGGATTTAAGAAGATGCAATATAGCATGTAACAATATATTTATAATAAATGATAAAACTGAAGCAAATGATACATCCTTGCAGCAAAATAATTATAGCACACTAAGTCTTTTGCATTTATTAACATAGGTCAACAAGTTCGTATTTCACTTTTTCTTGGCCAAAGAGAAGACAGACAGAACACTTATCTGATCTCCCTGTGATAGTGGGGTCCTTAGTCTGTTGGCATAAGTATCATTTGGGAACTTGTTAGAAATGAAAATTCTTATGCCATTATCCAGACCTACTAAATCAGAAACCTTAAGGTTGGAGCCGAGCACTGTGATTTAACAAACCTTCCAGCTGATGCTGATGTGACCTTAATTTTGAACATATTTATCCTGAAATCAGGGAGTAAACCATCTGATTATGTCATACTCTCAAGAGCTGGTAAGGTTATGTTTTGCTGAGAATAGTGGGTTTTTTGTTGTTGTTGTTTGTTTTGTTTGTTTGTTTGTTTGTTTATGGCAGAGGAAGCCGTAGTGAATACATTCTAGTACTTGAAAGAGAAAAAGAAATGATGGATTCTTGATAGGGCATTTTCAAATAGAACAGTGGTGGACCAGCTGGTTGAAGGCCAATTCTACTCCTTGGGACAACTGGAACAAAACAAGCAACAATTTTAAAAGGAGGATAAAAGTATTTTTAGAAAGTATTACAATGTTATCAAGGCATAAAGACTTAAGCAGCCCTGCTTCTCCTGAAGAGTAAAAGGCAGAGATATGAGTCATCTCCAGTTCCAGTTCCCCTCAAGGCATTTGTCCGTTGCAAACAGAGGGGATGAAATAGTGGATCTCAGCAGATTTAAAGGTTTATGCAATACATGTTGGATTTAAAGCCCTCCAAGAAAAAACTCAGTAAGATGCAACATAGGAGTAAAAATAAATGAGTAATAGGCTAGACCTTCTAAAGACTGGAGCCTAGTTCATAAGCACTCAGTCCTGACTAGGATGAGGTAAATTGTATTTACTTTGTTTTGCCTGAAATAAAAGTAAATCCTCTCTGGAGGAAGATAACATTATTCAGAGCCTCAAACTATGTCTGTAATTTTTAAAGGCAACGTCCGATCTTTAACCAATATTTAAAAGCTTTACGAGGAGACAAAAATAAATACAATTCAGAAAAACAGAAAATGAAACAGACAATAGAAGGAGAAAAAAACACACACAAATAGGAGATTCAGAATTTAGAGATATCAGACCCAAAATTTAAATCTACTATTATGATCAATATATGTTCGAAATATAGATGACTAGTTCACAAATTATAGCAAATAACTGGAAATTGCAAAATAATAAAACAAATATCTAGAAATGAAAATAAAATAACTGAAAGTGCAACTCGATATATTTGCCGGAAGTTTATATGCAGCTGAAAAGAGCATAGAATTAAGTAAATGTAAGTCACTGTGTAAAATAACAACATAACAATCAGTTGCATTTCTATAATGAAAAAAACATTTATCAATCTCTCGATGTGTGTGCACACGTGCACATGTGTGTGTCCATGTGTGTGTTGGAAGGAGTTTAAATGCTACAACTGAACACACATGGAAGTAACAGCTATTTCTCAAGCCACAGCAATCTGAAATGTCTGCAGAAGGCAAGAGGATAAAACATTTTAAATTGTTGACAAAGGAGTCCTGGTTCGGTGGGACCCTCAGCTCACAGCACTACTTGCTTCGCAGAATTTGGGAAATAACTTCGAGTTCCTAAATCAAAGGAGAGGAGATATAATGTCTCCTAAATTAGTCATCTTCATGTTTCACCTGCCCGACATCAACAGCATCTAAGAAACTCACATGTCTGCCTTTGCTAATGTTTCCAGGAGGTTTCTGACAAAATTGTGCCTATATTCATGACACTATGTGGTCACTGCCACCACTGTGTACCTCACTGATATTTTCCCACAGTATCCGCTCCAGCTGCCTCTTGGAGAGAAGCCTTTCCGTGGACCCGTGGGTTTGAGTAGCAGATCGTCTCACTCATTTTATAATATGAATGCATCCTTTATTCCTCTTCCATTATTCTTTGCATTCAGTAGACACCATTCCCAGAAGCTGAAGCCATTCAGCTTGCCAGACTATGTCTCATCAGGGCCCTGATTTCATTTAGCAACAAGTTCACCCTCCCTCTCAGACAAGGAGGCCAGCCAGCTATCATTTCCTTGGTATAGCAATCAAAACCACTTCTTCATTCTTTATAAGGAAATTATTCTTCTGCCTAATCCCATTCTAATGTCAGTTACCCACTATTTAATAAATGTTTCATCAGGTGATTTTATAGGGGAGGAGGTTTTTATAAGACTTTTGTTGTGTCGATATTTCTTTATAAGAAATCTTAATAAAACAAATTTGAAACAGAGTTAAAAATGAGAGAGAAGTTACAAAATGGGCTAAATGTACCCTGCATGTTCTGGTACAAGCAGAAAGAAGTAATCTTCACTTTTGGTGAAAGGGCATGTGGTTAATTATGAGTTTACAAATTAACCTATTGTCATTTTTATATCAGCTGTAGAAAACCATCTTTTTTTCCTCTTGCCAGCTGCTTCCCTGAAAACCATGCTGAGCCAGCAATTACTGTAGCAGCACAAAGCTCCTCAAATGGGAGACCATGGAAATTACCCTGATTTGTCACCACAAAGGGTTGACTATAATGGCTTCTTTCAAGACATTGAAATTAAGCAGCTTGGGACTGTGCCAGGGTATTTTGGAAAGTAGCAATCAGGAGAGAAAAAGGAGACACCACTGACAGCACAAAAAAGCAGGTAGACTTGGCAGCAGGGGCCAAGTGCGTGACTAGGAATCAGGATGACCATCTTCTGGCAACATGTGTCAGGGTTATCTGCAATACATTGTTCATCTTAGGTTGATCATTCTCTTACAAATAAAATAATTCTAAGCTATCTTGAGTCACAATTAAAGAGTAGAACAAGACGTTTTGTTTTTTGTTTTGTTTGACTAAGAGACATCTCAAATATAATGACATCCAAGTCTCCACATACATAAAGATAACATTTTCAGATTTTATTAATCCGGACATTTTTCCTTCTTACATACACAAAATTCGAGTAATTAATTCAAGTCTCTGTTATAAATATTAAACTAAATACATACTGCAACAATATAACTTAGATTCCACTTTGGAAGACTGAGAATGAAAAAAGTAAAATAATGTTATATTAAAGAGTAGAAAGTCCTAAGGGAAACAAGTTTAAAATTAAACATAACAGGGTAAGGAAGTGAGGAAGTATTGAGAAGGGTTTGAAATTTTAGCTGATTTTATAACGTCCCACAGGGGAGACATGAGTACAGGCTTAACAGAACTGACAGTTCCCCATATACTTATCTACAAGAAGAGAGTTGAAAACATATCACAAACAAAGGCAAAGGCACAAACAAAGGCAAAGGCTGGAATGCAAGAGATTGATAAGATGACTTGGGGAATTGGGAAACCATGGAGAGGATAGTTGATCATGAGATAGAATGTAGTATGCCCCCAGATGTGTATAGCCTTGCAGTCCATTGTAAAGACTTTGGCTTTTGCTCTCAGTGGGATGGTAAGTCACTGGAAGGTCTGAGCAGAGGAGGCACATGATCTGGTTTGTATCTGAGCAGTATCACTCAACTGAAAAGGAAGCAAGGAAAAAGGCAAAGAGGCCTGTTGGGATGCTATTGGTAGCAATTCAGGCAAAAAATGAAAGAGGCTTAGAAAGAACTGGCAGGAGAGATTTTAGGAAGTTATTGGACTCTGAATATATTTTGAAAATTGAATTTCAACATATGATGTGAAAGAAAAAAGTGAAGTTAGGGATGATACAATGGTTTTGACCTTTACAACCAGAATGCAGATGACCACTATAAAATGAGAAAGGCTTTGAAAAAATTAGCTTTAGAGAAAAAATCAAGAACTCAGTATTACACATTTTAAGACTATGAGCATTTTAAACTTAAAATGGGCATACGCAGAGGCAAATTTGGTAAAACATTGTGGAGTTCAAGGGAAAGGTCAAGTCTTATGTAGAATCTTGATTCTTCAGTTTAAGATTGATATTCAAAGCCCTTAAACTGGATAAATGTATGCAAAAGAGACAAGAGGCCCAAAGACAGAGTTTTGGAGCAGCAAGTTATTTGGGTGGCAGAAAAGAGGAGAAAGCCCAAGAAATTTTGATGTCATGAGAGACAAGTGAAAAGAGGGTGATTAGCTGCACCAAATGCTACCGACAGCTCCACTACCAAGAGGACTGAGAACTGATCATCGATCTAGCGAAACAGTGCTCATTTGTCTCCTTAGGACAAATTGTTTTTGGACTGGGCTCAAGAGAGAATGGGAGAAGGCTAACTGGAGACAGTTAATATACAATCTGTCTTTAAACAAAGTTTGCTCAAAACAGAGTGGAGAGTAGAGTGGTCATAAGAAAAATTTAGTGGAAGGGAAATAATGATGCATGAAGGCAGAGCTGCCAGAGCACTGTGCTTGAGTGAGCTATAGTGATAGCTGAGAGCTCATAATTTAGAGCAATAGCAGAGCAAGCACAGATGCAGGGAGCCAGACAAATGTGTTTGATTCTCCTCTGATTATTTTTATTTTCTTAGTGGAGAAAGGAGCAAAATTGTCTTTTAACTCTGAAGGCAAGTGTGCTGCTTTGGAGGGTTGAAGAGACAGCAGAAATTCATTTAAAAGAGAGAAAAATAATGGACCAAGAGAAGATAGAATAATTTGCGAACTGCTTTAGGAGTCTACTAGAGGTCAGCAATCATGAATTTGAGACATTATCATGGGTGTTCATTTCTCTTTAGCTATTTTTAGCTAAATGAAAATAGTTGTATAATGGAAGGAAAATTTGATTTATTATGGATTATTTTTCCCAGGAGAAAAAAGTGAGCTGAGGATAAAAGGGAGGGAATGATAATATTAATTGATCATAAAAATTTAAGCTGGGTAAGAGGCATAAAATAAATGAGGTAAAATGAAAAATGCAGGGATTCAAAGTTCAAGATTCCATTAAAGTCAGAATATTGTGGAGTTTGGGGTACTAGAAGGACTAGGAATGATTAAAGGTGTTACTCTAGAAAAAAAAAATGTTTGAAATTTAGATTATAGTCACTTTGTGGTCTCTTAAATGACAAGGTGCTGGGAAAGGCCAAGGGGAGGAGTGGTAGAGAAAGTAAGAAGATCAAGGCGATTGGATAAGAGGGGGTCAGGAAACTGGAAAAAACAAAAGCAGTACACTCTCCTATATCTTTTTTAAAATGAAAAAGATATTGAAGGACTAATTGTGGAGATATATATAATGACCCAGAGACTAAAATTATCACCTGGTTGAGCAAATATCTGTAGGTAGATGTCTGGCATAGTGGATGGTAAGAGTGGATCAGAGAGAGAGAGAGAAAGAGACAGAGAGAGAGACAGAGAGAAGATTAGAATGACAATATAATAGGAGCAAGCATAATGCCTATGTTTCTCCAAGTTTAGTAAGATGAAGAATTAGAGAAAGAAATTAGATACTGCTTGAGAGAACTATAGGATCAAATAGCTCTCCACAGGAAAACCAAGTGTGTCAATTAGCCTAGGAAGGTAAGAAATGCAGATACAAGACCTAATTAAAAAAAAAAAAAAAGGATTTGAAGATGACTGACCTTAAATTGTCTATATAATTTTTTCCACCTCTATGTTCAGAGTAGGGTAGTGGGAAGGAAAGAAAAAAAAAAAAAAAGAATATAAGTAGCACAAAGCAAGAAAATCCATACACAATAAGGAAAGTCAAACTTCTTCTGTCTAAATTTGTTCCTCAAAGAGCTAAAGTTTTCATGAGACAAATTATTTAATCCATATTATTTATTTAAGTTCTCAATATTTGTGATTTATTAATAGGCATAGCTTTCAGTTTATAAATATGCAGGCCTGAGTGTTTAATACATTATTTGAATATAAGTGTATCTTTAAATATATATTACTATAGCAAAGATTAATAAACTTTTGCTGTGACTAATATAACTCTATGAATAGGACATCACAAGCATGATTACAGAGAATTCTATTGTGGTCAATAATACATGTTTTAGTACCTTAAGCAAATATATATATTTGAAATTATTATGGAAGCAATAAAACCAAATCACCTTTCTTATAATGCATTTAAATTTCATTGATATGCTGACATTATAATTTTTTTCTCATATATAATTTCACAGAAGAAAATGCTATAGATGTCATATATAAAAGAAATATATGAAGGAAATCAAAATATTAAACATTTAGAGAGCTTAGTGAGAGATTATCTATAATTTAGTATTCTGATAAAGACAATGAATAAAGGACCATTGTGAAAATAAATAAGCCATTGAAATGTAGCAATAGTTGTTTTTAGAAAAGTATTTCATTCACTAACAGATTATTTTATTACAGAATAATTAGCTTCTCCTATAAAACTTTAAACTTGCATTTCCATTTAGTGTATTTTCAGTTTCTACATTTTGCTTAAATAACACAGTCTCCTTTATATTAAGACGTAGTTAAGTTCATATACAATTGAAATGTGCCATAAATTCCAATTACTAAATGGTTAAAAAAGACAAACAGTAGCAACAAACACTCTTGGAACTCGATTCCTTGTTGTTTCACTAAAAAAGCGGCAGAAAGCAGATGAGAAAAATCTATATCGTCATATGATGTCTTTGAATCTACACTCATTTATAAATAATTATAGATTTAGTACTTTATAGTGGCACCTTATTTCCTTGATTATAAATAATTATAGATTTAGTACTTTATAGTGGCACCTTATTTCCTTGATTATACCAAAATTTACTTTAGTTTTCTATTGCAGCTGTAAAAATTACTACAAATTTAGTGGCTTAAATAGCACAAATTTATCATACCACAGTTCTATTGGTCAGAAGCCTGTTTCTAAAATCTCTTCCTTTATCACTTTGGGTGAATTATTTAACTGGGACCATATTTTGAGCTCCTTGAAAGTAAAGATGATTTATTCATATCAGGCTATCTAAACCTAAGAAAGGTTATCTTATAGAGTTAACAGAAAGAGAATGAATTTAATTGAATTAAACTTTTGGGATCTTTCTCTCTGTAAAATAAGAAAACTAAACTCAAGAATTTCTAAAACTAACTCTAAATTAAAGACTTCATCATATTAAGAAATAAGAAACTCTTATTCATCATAAGATACCTAATCCCAAACAAGAAAGGATAAAATGCTAAGGTTTAGAGATAATTTTATTAAGAAAGGTGAAAAATACAGTTGGGTATCAAGAAAGGCTATATTTTGCTTTTTTTTCAGGTAGGTCTGAACATGTGACTAGAAATCACCAATGACATGTGAGCTGAAATGATGTATGTCAGTTCCAGGCTAGGCTTCTCTATTCTATTCTTTCAAATTAATGTGTCTTGATACCAAGCCCCTAGCAGATGGTAAAGCTACAAGACAAGATTCTGAATCACAGAGCAGAAGACAGTTGCCTGCCTGTTAGGAACATCTATCTTGGGCTGTTGGGTGAGAAAAAAATCAACCTTATATTATGTGTATACTTTTGGAACTGTCATTATAGCAGTTTACCCTAACTAATATAATGATTAGAAAAAATAGTATTGTTATAATTAATTTAATTTCATTTTATTTCAAATGATAGGAGCATTATTATATTTTTAAACTGTTTTTATTATATAATTATATACTGTTCTATATCAAGAACCAAGAAGTGATATCTCTTCAAAGCTGAATGTCTTACTTAAATGAATAGATGATGAATTTACATTAATTCTTCCTTACTAGTTGTTATCAAATCCTTATTGAATGCTTAATCTTGTCAGGCACTACACAGAATGTGGGGGGTAAAGAGATTAGTTCATTAAACAAGTACTAATTGAGTCTCTAAATTATCATGAGATTCTATTTTATGTAATCATGCAGAAGTTTTCTAAGAGAAACCTAAGAATTATTTAGAATTTCCAAAGTCTGTTAAGGAGGATAAAAAACTTTTAAACAGCGAGTGCTACCTGATGGTCCATACCTTTTCATAATTCTCTTCTCTTGAGTGTGGGTAGGAACCTATGAATATGGTAGATGCCACTCCCTTGATTATATAATGTTCTATCGTGAAGGTGAAGAGATAGTGCATATATCTTTAAAGTCTCTAATTAGTTGACTTTAATTTAATGAAAAGGAAATTTATCCTGGAGGACATCAATCAGATAAGCCATTTAAAGAAGATTGAAAACAGCAGGAACACAGGCCCATTGGCCTTGATGAAGCAAACTCCATGTTGTAAAGAGGGTCATATGTTAGGAAATGGCAGGAGGTCTCAAGGAGCTGAGTGTCTCAGTCCATAATCTGAACTGAATCCTTGAAGAGAAATTCAAGCTTCACATGAGATATATTCAACTGATAAGCAGCCAAAAAATTTCCCTATGCTGCTCATGTTCATAAATAAATAAATAAATAAATAAAATTAAAAAAAGAGGCTAACCCATTGATTAAAGCTTTGTGAGATCCTGAGTAGAGGAACCAGCTAAGCCAAGTTTGGACTCTTGGTCAACGAAAAATATAATAAATGAGTGTTGTTTAAGGTCCCTACGTTTGTGGTCATTTGTTATGTCACAATAGAATACTAACACAGATTTGGGTACTAGAAGTATAGTGCTGCTTTCATAAAGATCTAAAATGTAAGTGCAGTTTTAAAATTGAGAATTGAGTGGGTGGTGGCTGAAAACCTTTTGAGGAAGAATGATAGAGCCAGCCTAAATCACATTAGTTAATTAAAAAGACTTAATTAACTAGAATTATTAGTGGAATCTAAACTTCAGGAATTCTACCTCCCAGTGAGGGCTCCAAAGGAAATAAGGAATGTGTTACTGATAACTAGAAGAAGATCCTTGCTATGTGGTGTCAGCAAAGTTGGTGAAATTGTCTCTTATAGTTATGTGAAAATAAAAAAAAATATAAAAAAATGAATCTAGCTATTAACTTATGAAGATTTCCAAGCAAAATGTTAAAAGTACTGCATGGTTTCTTCTTGCTGCAAATAGTAAAAATGAGAGGAACAAAGAAAAAACATGATGAAGAACTATAGAATACAAATAAAACAGGACTTAATGATTTTTAATATTCTCAGCTTTTACAGACAGCAAATGTGCTTGGGTGACTCCTGAAATTTTAGCATAAAGGAATGCTTAGGTGTGTGACAGTACAATTTCTTCCCCAAATTATAGAAAGATCAAAATTTTACAGAAGGTCCTTTCGAGATATTGCTGAAGTGACTAAACTAAGCAGGAGAGTCTCCAGAAATCGTAAGGATGTTGTCCCCAGGCATCTTTTCAGGAAGCCAGGATAAAGAGGTGATTGTTTCAGAAAGATCTGTGAGGATAACTTTTGTTTAATGGAGTGAATATTTTTGAAATTTATGAGTTACCTCCAAACAAGTGAGAAAATTGTTTCAGCAGAAACACTGGCAACTTGAACTATAAGAGGGACAGTGAGAATACAAAATTAAAGGAGGCTCTTGGAGTCCCAAAATTTCATTGGCAGGAAGCAATCTTATGAAACTACTCAGCTTCAAATACATGCTATCTTTCTTTAACAAGTAAAAAAAAAAAAAAGAAAGAAAAATAAAAAATGACTAAGAGGGTGGAATCAAGAACCCAGAGTGTAGAGTCAAACGCTACAGAGAATTATGACCAGATCTTGAGACTTCATCAAATAAATCCAACATTTCCCTGCTGCATTTCAGAACTTTTATGGACCAGTGACTCTTTTTGACCTTACATTTTGAACTGGAATGTCTATGCCTGCCATCATATGCATTTCTTACTGTTGTGTGATTAGAGCATTGAAAGATAGATGGTCCCTTTAGTCTTGCAGTCTACAGATGAAGAGGAATTGAGACTCAGGAACTGTGCTTAATAGATTATACCAGGAATTTTCATCTGTGCATGATTTATGTGATTCAAATGATTAAGTTTTAGATTTTGAGCTGATAAAATTTAGATGAGACTTTTGATTTTGAGCTGATGTTATAATAAAATAAGAATCTTAGAAATTTTTGAAAGGGTGAATGTATTTTACATTTCAGAGGAACAAGATCCATCAGGGGCCAGAGTGCAGGCTGTTTTAGCCAGTCACAAAAGATTACATGCTATATTATTGCTTTCATATACCATTTCTGAAATAACCAAATTTTAGAAATGGAAAAGAGATTATTGGTTGTCAGAGATTAGGGCAAAGTGTGAGGATAGAGGTGGATATAATTAGAAAAATAATATAATACAAAGGATGATGATAGAGATGTGAATGTTTTGTATCTTCCTTGGTGGTGGATACATGGCCTATACGTGTTCTAAAATTGTATGAAACTAAATATACACATATACACTACAAATGCATATAAATAAAACTGGAGAAATATGAACAAAGTAGATTGATCATATCAATTTAAATAACCTGGTTGTGATGTTGTACTATTAGTTTTTCAAAATGATGCCAATGGGGAAAACTAGGTAAATGGTACACAAATTCTCTCTTAATTATTTCTTAAAACTGCATGTGAATCTAAAATCGTTTCGATAAAAACTTCAATTAAAAAAACTTGCTTAATAAGATACAACTTGGATAAAGAAAAGTGTTTTTGCAAAGCTTGATGATGAATTCAAAGAATTACTGTCCAGGATAAGAATGATTTCTCAGCTAAGGACTAATCTTTACTGTGGGCATCTAGATGAGTGCACCAAAGAGTTGATCAGCAGCAATGACTTGTTTCTGCAGTTAGTGTCCCCCAAAGGAGTCTTAAATATTCCAGTTGGTACTTTTCCAAGTGGCAGGCCAAATAGTTGGGCCATTGGTAACAGATATGTATTAGTAAACATATAACAAGTTTTATCAAGGAGAGCATTAAGAGCTATGAAAATGGCTTTGAGTCTGCCCACTGAGTGGAGTGATTGTGTCCATGTTTGGTTCTGCATAGCTCATACTGAGGCTGAGAGACCCTGGCAGCCCAGTGGACGCCTTCAGATTTCAGCTTTGTTGAACCATCAATGACTCAAGCTCAGGCATTAAGGGCAAACCCTGTGAATAAAGGTCTTCTTTGGATTGGTGCCTTTGTTTAAATAGGTGGCAGAATAGGAAATAAAGTTTTCCCCAAAGTGGAATCTGTCACTTTTTCATGTAAAGCTCAGATGCTGCTGGGGGCAGCTGACTGTGTTTTTAAATATTCCATTTCCATTTGACAAGTGCAGCCTGTTGGGCTCTTTCCGTCTTGTTAGTTGTGGAGTCTGAATTGATCCACCATAAAAAGGGAATGTCAAGTCAAAGAGTCACAGGGCCTACCTGGAATAGCTCAACTGTAGCACGTAAAGAGCTTTTTTTCAAAAAAAGGTGTGTCTGATAACCGTGTCAGGGAGGTGACAAGTCCAAAACCCTGGAGCTACCTCTAGGTGAAGATCATCTCATTTTGTCAGTGATTCCAATTGGCTGAAACATCAGTCACAGAACCTGTAACTCAAAGGGGTAATATGGGTTGTGGAGTCCAAAAGTGTAAGTTCAACTCTACCTGTGGCCATTTTCAATTCTGAGAATTCTCTCTGGCACTTATGAAACAGAGAAGCACAAGCATATAATGCATCGATTCTTACTATACATATAGATGTAGAAGCAACAACACAAGTACACTGAATTGGCCTAAAGGGCTTAAACCTCAAGTCAAACCCCATTTGTTGAATGTCACATTAGCCTCTCACCCCACAAGAACAGGGAGGATAATAATGTAAGTACTTGTATCAAATGGAACAATACAATTTTGAGTCCCCTCGCTATATAAAGTTCCCAGCTTATTTGAATGGTAATGCATCAGTTATTTTGGGGATCATGGTGATCTCAATAACTGCTCCTCCTCCCCTATTATATTTCCTCTTAAAGCAACGGGGGGCAAGGTATAGGATCAGGGAGAGATCAGGGTGTAGAGGGAGCAAGGAGCTCCATGCTTGAAAGTAAGGTGCATTTTTTTTTTCTTTTTTGAGCACAGCTCTTGTTATTCTTCTTTATGAAATATATGTGTCATATCCTCTCATCTCCCAAATAAACCAGGTAACATTCTAACTATTTGACTGGTTTCTGCCCATAGTGGCTATAAATTCCCCTCATGCTCAGTTACATCTGTAACTATTGCCTGAAAAGAGTCAGAATATTCTGCTTTTCTAGAACAAATGCAGCTATTACAGGTGATAAACCTGAGACTGACTGCCACATTGGTGAGCAAGACCGACCCACGTAAGCACAGTTTAAATACCTGAGGCACTATTCAGGAGGCTGTTTTTGAATCCACTTCCCAGTACCATTCCTTTAATAATGTGTAAAATTATTCATCTTTACCAATCAATAAAATGGAAGACAACTTAATGATCTGGTTGAAAAAATAATATGATCAAAACGTTTGCTACTAATATTCATAGACTTCTCTCAAATACGATTAATAGTCTATGAGGCCCTTATTCTTCTTCTATCAAAAAGCCATGTTTCTGTCAGCATCTCATCCTCACTGCCAAACTGTTAAGAACCATAAAGAGTCTGAGATTTGGTTAGCTATGAAGTTAGCCTGTACCAAGTTTATGGATACTAGCAAATGATATAATATTCTTGGTTGAGATACAAAGGACTTTATTAATCATAGCACAGCACACACCATGAATATCAGCATATTTTTGTCAGATGTGCTTAGACATACAATGGGTTGCATTACATGAGAGGATCCCTGAATTTAGGAAACCTAGATCTTTTATAAAGGATAGTAGGCATGCCTCCCCTTCGCTCTGGAGAAAGATACTATCTCTATCCTTTAAGACTATAAACAACTCTTCCCATTGCTCTAAAGAACACTATCTCTATTTTCTAAGGCTGATTGCTATATCAACATCATTGACAAAACAGTCTGGAACAAAGTGTTTCTACTCATAGGAAATGTAGAAATGCAAATGGCTCATAGAGAAATGTTTTCCAATATGCTGGCACCTTTTTGGTGATGCTCATAATGCCTCTATTTCCCTGATTATAAGGAACTAGAAGATCTATTTCTGTGATTCTTCAAGGAAAAAAAATGAAATGGGCTGCAATCCTTATTTTTATTGTGTCTCACTGAATCCTACTGAGGCCTGACATAATTATCACTTTTCATTTGAAAATCAAGTCTTCCTTGCATTCATTAGTATAAAATGTTCCTTCTCTTACTTCTTTTTTCCAGCCACATGTTTCTTTATACCTATAAGCCATCCTATCTTGACCTCCATAAATACAAAAATCTAGCATTCACATGCCATAGCCAACTAGAACACAGACTCTCCTTTTTGACACCTCTCTACTTATTTTATTTCATTAAGACCTCACTTTTCATACTTAAATTTTCAATCCTTACCTCATACTTTATATTTATGTTTTAGCACTATTTATCACTGATAATTGTTCTTTTCTCCAGCTATGTATCTCTGGTAAACGCCCACCTAGTTCAAATAGGCTTGGGGTCTCCCCACCTAGGAACTATGTCTGGTAGTACAGTTGCCACCAACCTCATTTGGGCCTGAAGGTGAAAACAAATAGCGTCAACCTTTATTTTTCATATAATTACAATTTATTTTTAGATATGACAATCTTCTTCATAGTTTAGGATTTGGGTGTGCATACATTTTACTGGTTTTATAATACCTGGCTAAAAGTTAAACATAATTTAGCTCTTTACTTATTTATTATTTAATAATAGTAATAGCATCCAAAATATATTTGTCTTAAATTAATAAAAATAAAGCATGTGATATAATATTTATCATTTTATAACATATTCCCCTAATTCACAAGCCTACACCTTATATAACTATATATGTTATATATTTATATAACTATAAATATAATTTAATAGACAGTTTTGCATTTTGAGCTGTTTTGTCCTTTAGTTAATTTCATACTCCATGTCTATAAAAATCAACCGCTGTTGGGAAATATGTTTCCTAAACAGTGTAGTATTTGTTTCAAGTGAGCTTGTTGTAAAGTGTTTCTTAATGAGAAATCATTGAGCGGATTAGTCACAGATTGTCTGAGCTGTACTTTTACACTTCCAATAACACTAAACACTAAAAAATAGTCTAGTAAAATACATGCAAACAGGAGCATTGGTTTAGTGCCTACAGCATCACATCATCAAAACTGGTAAGGAGAGAATTCTAGCCTTAAAGAAAGTTTCTGCAGTGTATGCAATATGGAGCAAAGAGTCAATCCATTACACCCCAAATGGAATGAATGAGTCTCTTAAGCCAAACATTCTTACCTTCTCTAAAGCATTAAACACTTACATCTTCCTTCATCTATCAAGGGAAATGGATTACACAATTGGCCAACTAAATCATGCTTTAGGAAGTGATAAAGGAAGCAAAATATAGCAGTGTTCTATCCACGCATTATTTAAAAACATAAACCTTTTACCTGTGGAGGTTGTCTTTACTTAACCTTTGTTAATTTATCTTTATAATATGTAATTTCCTCCTTGAATAAACCTTTTTGGTTATTTAGTAGAGTTCTTCATTATTAATTTGATGAACTCAATGAACTGTTAAAAACATTCCAAAATAAGGAAAGAATGTTATTCAGGCAAGCATATGAAATGTGTTCTGGTTTAACTAGATAAATATTATTCTACTATAAAATGATCATGATCACACCTGATGATAATGAAGAAACAATGTTAAAGAAAATGTCATTGTAACATCGAAAATAGTTGTAATGTAGAGAGGAGACAAGAGAACTAAAATGATAAATCAAGCTATATTCGGAGATTGCAATATGCTGATCAGCCCATGAGGAAAACTGTAGAACAAAGGAAGATTTCTGCTGGGATTGCTAACAAACCATTTCCCCACACCATGTAGAGAAAACAGGAAAACAGAGTCTTTAAGTCATGCCATATGCAAAATAAATTTTTTCATTTCCTATAGCTAAAACCTTGGGGGAACTTATTATTTAAAGGCTGGTAATTGCGGGCAGCCTTTTCACATTACATATTCTTACTTTTTCACACTCCATACCCTTGTCCTTTCTTACTGCATGCCCATAATATCAAAGAAAAATGGGTAAACAATGTCTTTAAACTGCCAATCATAGAAACTAAGAAAGATATATAAACTAAATTTCCCAAACACTCAGGGTCCCTCTCAATGTCTTTTTCTACTTCTCTATCTTTTGCTCTATCCCTTTACCGTCTCTGTCTCTCTGGATCTCCCTCCGGTCCTCTCACTCTTTATCCTTGGGAGGAAACCAAGCTCAGTTTAATAAACTTTCTTTTTGATTCTAACTCTGGCATATGTTCCTTTTTTTGAGCTCAGCCAAGAACTTTCTTTCTCAGTGAAGGGCTTGAACTTCCCCAAATTTCAGGAATTTGCCCTGTCCTACATCAGTTATGCCCATCTACTATGAGGAAATAAAACTTCTCTGGATTTCTCAGTGTTCCTATCAAAAACCTCGCCTCCCAAGACAAAAAAGTTGCATACGAAAAGAGGCAAGAATGTTTGCGTTTATTTTTACTAAAAAAATTTATCTTTTCACATATCATGAGAATTAGATCTGTAGCTATTTTTCTAGTTTATTGTTCTGTTCTGAACTGAAAGGATAATAAAAACCTTAATCTGCCTGAGAGGGTCAGATGATTACAGTTCAGTCAAGATCTCCAGGCTAAGATCCAAAGTGCCAGGAAGACCAGATCACGCTTTCTCTTGAGATATGTACATTTCCAAAAAAAAAGAAAAAAAGAAATATAACAAATAAATAAATACATAAAAGAATGCTCAGAGTTCAGAGACATCTCTAGGTCATACAGTATAGGGACACCTGGTGTTTATCTGGCCCTGAGAGAGACTTTTACATATGAAAAGTTTAGGCAAAGAGCCCAGGATCTTTCTATCCTGTCTCAAAAGGACAAGCTGTCTATCTCTTTTTTTAGGAGTGGAGGAGATAATTGTCTTTTGCATAAACAAAGAAATACTTTTCTCCATCTCTCTTCCAGCCCTGTAACCTGACATTCAGGTGAAAACAAAAACAAAAGCGAAAACGTTCCATCAGCTCTTACTGTGTTACCTGCAGGTCTAGGTGTGGGCAACTGACACTGATGTTACTCTGGCTATAGATCTGGTTGTGAGACTCAATAAGAAAACTTTATTTTA